>NC_091340.1:15369079-15669079 GCF_038502225.1 Cherax quadricarinatus
TAACAGACACAATCTTCCCAACAGGATATCAGATCCTGAGGAAAGATAGAAGGAGTAGAGGGGGAGGAGGGGTTGCACTGCTCATAAAACACTGATGGGGATTTGAGGAAATGGAAGGCATGGACATGATTGGAGAAAGAGACTACATTGTAGGTACAATTCAGTCCGGAGAACATAAAGTAGTCATTGGAGTGATGTATAACCCACCACAGAACTGCAGGAGGCCAAGAGAGGAGTACGAAGAAAACAACAGGGTGATGGTGGACACACTGGCTGAGGTAGCAAGAAGAGCTCACTCGAGCAGAGCAAAGTTACTGGTAACGGGCGATTTCAACCACAGGGAGATCGACTGGGAAAACCTGGAGCCACATGGGGGTCCCGAAACATGGAGAGCCAAGATGATGGATGTGGTACTTGAAAACCTCATGCATCAACATGTCAGGGACACAACCAGAGAGAGAGGGGAGGATGAGCCAGCAAGACTGGATCTTGTGTTCACCCTGAGCAGTTCAGACATTGAGGACATCACTTACGAGAGGCACCCTTGGAGCTAGCGATCATGTGGTTCTGAGTTTTGACTATATAGTAGAGTTACAAGTGGAGAAGGTAACAGGAACTGAAGGGGACAGGCCAAACTATAAAAGGGGGGACTACACAGGTATGAGAAACTTCCTGCAGGAGGTTCAGTGGGACAGAGAAATGGTAGGAAAATCAGTAAACGAGATGATGGAATATGTGGCAACAAAGTGCAAGGAGGCAGAGGAAAGTTTTGTTCCCAAGGGAAACAGAAATAATAGGAAGACCAAAACGAGTCCTTGGTTTACCCGAAGGTGTAGGGAGGCAAAAACTAAGTGCAACAGAGAATGGAAAAGGTACAGGAGGCATAGGACCCAGGAAAACAAGGAGATTAGTAGAAGAGCCAGAAACGAGTATGCACAGATAAGGAGGGAGGCCCAGCGACAGTATGAAAACGACATAGCATCGTAAGTCAAATCTGACCCGAAACTGCTGTATAGCCACATTAGGAGGAAGACAACAGTCAAGGACCAGGTGATAAGGCTGAGGAAAGAAGGTGGAGAACTCACAAGAAACGATCAAGAGGTTTGTGAGGAGCTCAACACGAGATTTAAGGAAGTATTTACAGTAGAGACAGGAAGGACTCTGGGGGGACAGACCAGATGGGGACACCAGCAAGGAATACAGCAAGGACGACATACATACAGATGAGGAGGAGGTGAAGAAACTGCTAAGGGACATCGATACCTCAAAGGCAATGGGACCGGACAACATCTCCCCGTGGGTCCTTAGAGAGGGAGCAGATATGTTGTGCGTGCCACTTACCACAATCTTCAACACATCCCTGGAAACTGGGCAACTACCTGAGGTATGGAAGACGGCAAATGTAGTTCCCATTTTTAAAAAAGGAGACAGAAAAGAGACACTAAACTATAGACCTGTGTCATTGACGTGTATAGTATGCAAAATTATGGAGAAGATTATCAGGAGGAGAGTGGTGGAGCACCTGGAACGGAACAGGAGTATAAATGCCAACCAGCACGGATTCACGGAAGGCAAATCCTGTGTCACAAACCTTCTGGAGTTTTATGATAAAATAACAGAAGTAAGACACGAGAGAGAGGGGTGGGTTGATTGCATCTTCTTGGACTGCAAGAAGGCCTTTGACACAGTTCCTCACAAGAGATTAGTGCAGAAGCTAGATCATCAAGCGCATATAACAGGAAGGGCACTGCAATGGATCAGAGAATACCTGACAGGGAGGCAACAACGAGTCATGGTACGTAATGATGTATCACAGTGGGCACCTGTGACGAGCGGGGTCCCACAGGGGTCGGTCCTAGGACCAGTGCTATTTTTGGTATATGTGAACGACATAACGGAAGGATTAGACTCAGAAGTGTCCCTGTTTGCAGATGATGTGAAGTTAATGAGGAGAATTAAATCTGATGAGGACCAGGCAGGACTTCAAAGAGACCTGGACAGACTGGACACCTGGTCCAGCAAATGGCTTCTCGAATTTAATCCTGCCAAATGCATAGTCATGAAGATAGGGGAAGGGCACAGAAGACCACAGACAGAGTATAGGCTAGGTGGCCAAAGACTGCAAACCTCACTCAAGGAGAAAGATCTTGGGGTGAGTATAACACCGAGCATGTCTCCGGAAGCACACATCAATCAGATAACTGCTGCAGCATATGGGCGCCTGGCAAACCTGAGAACAGCATTCCGATACCTTAGTAAGGAATCATTCAAGACACTGTACACCGTGTATGTCAGGCCCATACTGGAGTATGCAGCACCTGTTTGGAACCCGCACTTGATAAAGCACGTCAAGAAACTAGAGAAAGTACAAAGGTTTGCGACAAGGTTAGTTCCAGAGCTAAGGGGAATGTCCTATGAAGAAAGATTAAAGGAAATCGGCCTGACGACACTGGAGGACAGGAGGGTCAGGGGAGACATGATAACGACATATAAAATACTGCGTGGAATAGACAAGGTGGACAAAGACAGGATGTTCGAGGGAGGGGACACAGAAACAAGAGGCCACAATTGGAAGTTGAAGACACAAATGAGTCAGAGACATAGTAGGAAGTATTTCTTCAGTCGTAGAGTTGTAAGGCAGTGGAATAGCCTAGAAAATGACGTAGTGGAGGCAGGAACCATACACAGTTTTAAGACGAGGTTTGATAAAGCTCATGGAGCGGGGAGAGAGAGGGGCTAGTAGCAACCGGTGAAGAGGCGGGGCCAGGAGCTAGGACTCGACCCCTGCAACCACAAATAGGTGAGTACAAATAGGTGAGTACACACACACACACACACACACACCCCAACAGCTGTCCCTTATAGGCATTCTGACCCCACCCCCATCATCACAAACCCCACCTACACCACAGCCCCATATAGGCCCCCACCAAGGCTCTCGCTCCCCCAACCCCAATATTCTTGCATGACCACAATGATAGAAAAGAAACTGAAAGTTTGGTACACAAACGCGGATGGAATAATGAATAAACATGAGGAGTGGAACGAAAGAATCAGTGAAAAATCCCCAGACATCATAGCAGTCACAGAAACAAAACTCGCTGAGACAATAACAGACACAATCTTCCCAACGGGATGTCAGATCCTGAGGAAAGATAGAAGGAGTAGAGGGGGAGGAGGGGTTGCACTTCTCATAAAACACCGATGGGGATTTGAGGAAATGAAAGGCATGGACATGATTGGAGAAAGAGACTACATTGTAGGTACAATTCAGTCCGGAGAACATAAAGTAGTCATTGGAGTGATGTATAATCCTCCACAGAACTGCAGGAGGCCAAGAGAGGAGTACGAAGAAAACAACAGGGTGATGGTGGACACACTGGCTGAGGTGGCAAGAAGAGCTCACTCGAGCAGAGCAAAGTTACTGGTAATGGGCGATTTCAACCACAGGGAGATCGACTGGAAAAACCTGGAGCCACATGGGGGTCCCGAAACATGGAGAGCCAAGATGATGGATGTGGTACTTGAAAACCTCATGCATCAACATGTCAGGGACACAACCAGACAGAGAGGGGAGGATGAGCCAGCAAGACTGGATCTTGTGTTCACCCTGAGCAGTTCAGACATTGAGGACATCACTTACGAGAGGCCCCCTTGGAGCTAGCGATCACGTGGTTCTGAGTTTTGATTATATAGTAGAGTTACAAGTGGAGAAGGTAACAGGAACTGAAGGGGACAGGCCAAACTACAAAAGGGGTGACTACACAGGTATGAGAAACTTCCTGCAGGAGGTTCAGTGGGACAGAGAAATGGTAGGAAAATCAGTAAACGAGATGATGGAATATGTGGCAACAAAGTGTAAGGTGGTCCAGCAAATGGCTTCTCGAATTTAATCCTGCCAAATGCAAAGTCATGAAGATAGGGGAAGGGCACAGAAGACCACAGACAGAGTATAGGCTAGGTGGCCAAAGACTGCAAACCTCACTCAAGGAGAAAGATCTTGGGGTGAGTAAAACACCGAGCATGTCTCCGGAAGCACACATCAATCAGATAACTGCTGCAGCATATGGGCGCCTGGCAAACCTGAGAACAGCATTCCGATACCTTAGTAAGGAATCGTTCAAGACACTGTACACCGTGTATGTCAGGCCCATACTGGAGTATGCAGCACCTGTTTGGAACCCGCACTTGATAAAGCACGTCAAGAAACTAGAGAAAGTACAAAGGTTTGCGACAAGGTTAGTTCCAGAGCTAAGGGGAATGTCCTATGAAGAAAGATTAAGGGAAATCGGCCTGATGACACTGGAGGACAGGAGGGTCAGGGGAGACATGATAACGACATATAAAATACTGCGTGGAATAGACAAGGTGGACAAAGACAGGATGTTCGAGGGAGGGGACACAGAAACAAGAGGCCACAATTGGAAGTTGAAGACACAAATGAGTCAGAGAGATATTAGGAAGTATTTCTTCAGTCATAGAGTTGTAAGGCAGTGGAATAGCCTAGAAAATGACGTAGTGGAGGCAGGAACCATACAGTTTTAAGACGAGGTTTGATATAGCTCATGGAGCGGGGAGAGAGAGGGCCCAGTAACAACCGGTGAAGAGGCGGGGCCAGGAGCTAAGACTCGACCCCTGCAACCACAGATAGGTGAGTACAAATAGGTGAGTACACACACACACACACACACACACACACACACACACACACACACATATGTGTGTGTGTTGTGGCTTGGTTGGCAACGTTCTGACTTCACACACCGAGTATCTGTGGTTCAGTAAATCCCTGACGTAGGTGAAGTAATCTGTATTAAGTGAAGACGTACTTTGTAAGCTATCTGTAAAACTGAACCAACGATGCTCTCAATGTTACAAGCAGCTCAAAGAGAAGCAGAAGGAGGTCAAGCAAGAGATACGGTGATTGAAGACAACAAGAGGGTTCTTAGTAATCCTCTTGTTGTGAATCCTCAGGTCAAGAGAGGGACGGGACAGGGGCTGGGCAGAATGGAATGAAACTGAGGATCAAGAGGATGGATGGAGAGGTGGAAACAACGAAAATCCAGGAGACTACTGTGGAAACTTTCAACCCATTCTGCATGCTACCTGATGAATGTGAATCAGCTTCTGGGAACGACACGACGAAGTACACCAAGGAAGGTAAGAACATCGTGCTTGTTGGGGACAGTCAGATTAGGTTCATGGATAGAGCTTTCTGCTTGAAAGATAAAAGCAGGTGACAGAGAGTTTGCTTTTCTGGGGCTGGATAAAGGATATTATTAGCTATCTTGAATAGTAATGGGATCAATCCTATTATCTGCCTTTGTGCTGGAGGCAATGATGTAGGCAAGCGTAGAATTGAGGATTTACTTAGTAGGTATAGGACTGTGAGGGAAAAGTAGGCGTGAGTGGGGTTAAGATTGTTCAGGCAACCAGGAACCATTAGCGAGTTAGGTCGCGCACCCCCCCCCCTCTGGCGGGCTGGGGCGAAACTAGTTCTTGGTGTCTGATTTGTTCAAATTTCTACTCCTGGTAATATTGACTTTACCTGGTGTGGGTTGAAGTTTGGAGAGTCACTTCACCTCCACTCTTCTCCTAATCAGCTCTGTTCCTGGCGTGGTCATCCAGGATAGACGCCAGATAAAGAGCAAGACATTTGTTAATGGGACTTATTAACATTATTGGACTACTACTGGCCCTTACCTGTTCTACTTCTGGTGCTCCAACCAAGTGGTAGGAGATTCCAAAACATCGGACTATCACCATCAGCCCAGGATAACCTACATCATCATTAATATTACACATTAATATTAGAAGATCTGTCCAGGGCCTTACCTATTCCTGCCCAACTACAAGAACCAAAGGCCATTTTTTTTATTATATTTAAATTTTAAGTAAAATCCTCAAAAGTCATTATTTTTATTTTTCCTAGTCTTTTCTTTATTTTTCCATTAGTTTTTTTGTTCAGATGGAAGGCGTTCCACTGACAATGGCGACCTTGCCAGGATACGACTCTTGAAGCGACATCATCCTGATGGTTCAACTGGTTGTGAGTATAACAATTAAGATAGAAAAGGGTGAGTTAGTTGAGGTGTCAAGTCATTACTGGTAGTCTGGTTGACTTACCGTTGTTTGGTTCTAAAGTTCGGTTTAAAAGTTTACCTATTTGTTGGACCTGGGGAACTTTGATGATAACCCCTCCTGTGTGAACCGTGTGTATTCAACTTAGTGAAGGCTATTGAGCCCACAAGTGTATTCTTCCAGGGTAAAATATTTATTTCATTTTCTTCTTTGGGAAGTTTAAAGTGTGCGGACTGTGTCCCTCTTTTGTAACAGACGTTCCTGTTAGTTTTAATTAAGTCAGTTGAAGTTTGGTGCGTAATATTTCTCTTTACAAGATGGATTCCTTACAGTTCTGGTTGAAAGCTGGAAAGGAAATGGGATTTACTGGACAAAGCCTTGATAGTTACATTACTGCTAAAATGGCTATTGAAAAGAGGAACAGGAAAGACTAGCTCGAGAAAAGATAGGAACAGGAAAGACTAGCTCGAGAAAAGAAAGAGGAACAGGAAAGACTCTCTCGAAGAGAAAAAAGACTAGCTCGAGAGGAGAAAAAGAAACAGGAAAGACTAGCTCGAGAAGAAAAGGCTAGCTCGGGAAGAGTAAAAGGAACAGAAAAGACTTGCTCTCGAAGAGAAAAGACTAGCTCGAGAGGAGAAACAAGAACAGGAAAGGATAGCTAGAGAAGATAGAGTTCAGGCGAGAGAGGTAGCTTTCAGAATGAGGGAAACTGAAGAACAGGCTAAGCAGAGAGAGTTAGAACAGTTAAAGTTGGAATTAGAGGCAAAGAGGATAGAACTAAGCAGAAAATAAATGAAGGGGTACTAGAATACCCTTCCCAAGAGTCTAATATTAAGATGCCACAGATACCACCTTTCACAGAACAAGATGACATCTCGGCATATATTGCCAGATTCGAGAGTACTGCTACTCTGTGAATGGCCATCAGATTCTTGGGCTACTAGGCTTGGCTTACTACTGTCAGGTTCAGCATTAAATGTCTATTCCACTCTACCCTTTGATGTTATTAATTATAGCCTGTTGAAGAAAGCTATAATACAGGCTTTAAAGAAAACCACTCATCATTACAGGTCTGAGTTAAGACATATTAAAATAAATCCAAATCAAAATTATATGCAGTTCTTAACAACACTTTTCAGATTATTGGATTCGTGGATTGATAGTGCTGAAGTCGACCACGATTTCGACTCTCTACGAGGCCTGATGGTAAGAGATCAATTCCTTTCTTCTGTAAACTATAATTTACGAATATTCATTAAAGAAACATTCATACAGCTGCGGAGATGGCACAAGCTGTTGATATATATGCGTGTGCTCATAATAACTACCCTAATGAGCGTAGCAGATATAAGTCCGTTGTGCCTAAGCAATCTGAGGGATCCAAACCCTCCGTACCGAAGAATTCCACGGCTTTCACAGTAAAGTGTTTCAACTGTAATTAACTTGCCATGATTGTGACCAGATCTACCTGGAGTTCATTACCTTTGTAACTAGTTCAGCTATCATAACTTTGGGGTCCAGTCCCTGGGCCCATTATGTACCTTTGTAACCTTTTGACTACCGCCCACAGGATGGGTATGGGGTGCATAATAAAGATATTAAACTAACTGTAATGAATGGGGCCATAGACGGCCCGACTGTCCGGTAAGTGTTTCACCGAATCTAATATTAACGCACCTTTTAGTGAAGGTACAGTCAATGGCATGAATGTGTCAACCATTCTTAGGGATTTGTAGATGAATGGTTCAGAGAACCGACATGTTGATAAATTAGACACATGTGCAACTCTTGGGTATCTTTATTGAGGAAACGTTTCGCCACACAGTGGCTTCATCAGATCATACGCAGGAGAAACTTGAACAGGAGGAGAATGAGGTAATCAGTCCCTCAACCTTGAGTCGGTGTTCAGTCCATCAATCTTGAATAGAATACGGCATATGAGCGGAGAAGCAGCTTATAAACCGTATGGCAGGAGAGGTGCAGCAGTCATAGGTAGTGTCACATTTGTTCAAATGTGGAAGTAGGTTGTGCCCAAGAATTAGGCAAGCAAAGAATTCCTAAGTATTAAGATCCCAAGAAGTTGCAGTGTCTGACAGGTTTGTAGATGAATGGTTCAGAGAACCGACATGTTGATAAATTAGACACATGTGCAACTCTTGGGTATCTTTATTGAGGAAACGTCTTCGCTTGCCTAATTCTTGGGCACAACCTACTTCCACATTGAACAAATGTGACACCACCTATGACTGCTGCACCTCTCCTGCCATATGGTTTATAAGCTGCTTCTCCGCTCATATGCCGTATTCTATTCAAGATTGATGGACTGAACACATCGACTCAAGGTTGAGGGACTGATTACCTCATTCTCCTCCTGTTCAAGTTTCTCCTGCGTATGATCTGATGAAGCCACTGTGTGGCGAAACGTTTCCTCAATAAAGATACCCAAGAGTTGCACATGTGTCTAATTTATCATTATTATTCTTAGACACTGGATGTTCCTGTATTGTTATCTCAAGTAAGCTTTTCCCTAACCTAGATTCTTCGTTACAAGTCCACTAAATTAACTATTTAGGAAGAAGCCATTCTTTTCCAACAGTCAGATGTTTCATAAGGTGCAAATGGTTCTCAGGATGGGTAGATGCAGTAGTTGCCCCGATAACCTCTTGTTCTGTTTTGGTTGGGAACATACAAGGGGCTACTTTCCTATCTGAAAAGGACTGTTTGGAATTTGGAGCTTCCAAGAAAGGGTTGGAACCTAATACTTCTGTTTCTTCACAGATAGTTTCAGATGAGATTCAGTTGGATAACTTAAATCAGAGAGCTGATAGTTACGGAACTCTGGTAACACCTTTAGTAAGTCAGTCACTAAAACTGGACAACGCAGACATCAGTGGAAAACGACGTGTGGCACAATCTTTTCAACAAGACACGATTAACGTCCTTACCAGAGCTCAGTCTAAGGTAAAACCTATCAACCCATTAATTCTTTCCAAAGGAAAACCAATTGATCCGTCTCGCATAGATTTAGAGGGTCTTCAAAAGTCTTGTCCTTCCTTAGAGGAATCTCGGAAATTAGCTTTAAATGGCAATGTGATACAGAGAAAGAAATTTTCTTATAAGTTTGAGTTCAAACACGATCTTTTGTACAAGACTATAGTGTCTGCGGACAAACCCAATGACGTTGGTCGAAGTCTGTTAGTCATTCCGCAGGATTGCCGGGAAACTATTTTAAAGATTTCTCATGACCTACCAGTCTCTGGCCATTTTTCACATAGGAAAACCTATAATAAGATCAAGGACCTATATTTCTGGCCTAGCATGTCCTCCGACATCTATAAGTACTGTAGATCATGTCACGTATGTCAACTTTCAACACAAAAGGGTAGAACTAGGAGAGTTCCTATGGTAAAGATGCCAATTTTCTCAGTCCCTTTTGCAAGAGTTGCAGTAGATATAGTTGGTCCTATCACACCTCGCTCATCAGGTCATAAATATATTTTAACTATGATTGACTATGCGTCCAGCTTCCCAGAGGCGGTACCCTTAAAATTCATTACGTCCATAGAAGTCGCAGAAGCCTTATTTTCTATTTTTTTCACGTGTAGGAATACCTCGTGAAATTTTATCGGATCAAGGGGCACAATTCACTTCAGAATTAATGGAACAGGTTTATCAACTTGTGGGGGTTAAACCTCTTTTCACTACACCTTACCATCCAATGTGTAACGGAAGAGTGGAGCGACAACATGCCATCCTAAAGTCAATATTAAAGAAACTGTATTCTTAAACCAACGGACTGGCATAGATTTCTACCATGTGCTCTTTTCGCAATGCGCGAGATTCCAAGTGATTCCCTTGGTTATTCCCCTTTTGAATTGCTTTATGGGAGACAAATTCAAATTCAAAGTTTATTCTCTATAAGGATTACAATGCTGAGTTTACAGAATTTGGTTATTGTGTGGTTTACATGTAGTAAAATGATTACAGAGTGTACCACTAGAACACCTAGCATGGCTAGGCATTTCGGGCACTATCTATTTTGAATGAACTTTGGTCCAAAGATATTAAACCTGAGGTTCAAAACGGCTATCAGTTTCTTTTAGATCTACGGAAAAGATTGGAAGAAACCGCCGATTTGGTCGGTAAAAACCTAGAGATGTCTATGGAAACTTACAAGACCTATTTTAACCATAAAAGCTCCAAGCGTAAGTTTAATGTTGGTGAAGTTTTAGTTCTTCTACCCTACAAATCCAACAAATTGCTAATTACCTGGCGCGGACCGTATAAAGTATTGAAGGGCTGTAATAAGGTAATTATATCTTAAATGTCAAGGGTAAAGAAAATGTATCACGTCAATATTTTGAAACGGTACCATCGAAGAGAAGTTAATCTTTGTTTAAACTCCTTTGACGAAGATACTAATTCTTACAGCGTAGTTACAAGTGGTGATACGTACGAGTGTAAAGTTTGTATTATAGATGACGAGTCTCTTACAGAATCGAAGGAACTACTGGATATCTTAACGGATGATCCTTCACCAAAGAAGTCAATGTCAACAACTATCAAATAAACAAAGGTCTCAAGTACCTTAATAAATACATTTTCTAACGTATTCAGAGATCCCGGGACTTACCACCACTGTTGTGCACAAGATTGAATTGTCAGGCCATGAACCAGTAAGGTGGAAAATCTACCCTGTTCCCGTTCACTTACGGGAAACATTTGATAATGAGGTTGACAAACTATTTAACTTAAATATCATAGAACCTTCGAAATCAGCTTTCTGTTAACCAGTTATGGTTAAGAAACCCGATAATTCTTAGACTGGCACAAGATTTTAGTTATTTAAATACTATAACTGAATGGGATGCAGAACCCATGCCAGTAATCGATCATGATTTGTATAAATTCCATGACTGCAAATTCTTCTCGGAGTTAGATATCTCACAAGCATACCATAAAGTGCCATTACACCCAGACTCGAAACCATACACTGCTTTCCCTACTCAGAGAGGTCTAATGCAATATCGCACAATGCTTTTCGGCTTGGTTACCGCTTGTGCCACGTATATTAGGCTTATGAGAATAGTTCTTTCTGATCTAAAGAATGCCTCTGTATTTTGATAATATTTATATCATGACATGTCTGGGAAGACCATCTAACTGCACTGTCGCTGGTTTTGAAAAGACTAAGAACTCAGGGCCTTACTGTCAAACCACAAAAATGCTTTCTTGGCTATCCTAAGATACAATACCTTGGGTTCATTATCTCTGACAACAATTTATCACCTCTTCCTAATAAGACTAAAGCCGTTTTAGAAAGTACATTCCCTGCTACCAAAAAGTTAAGAAGTTTCCTTGGATCTGTAAACTTCTATAGAAGTTTTGTACCAAATTTAAGTAGTTTGACTTCAGTTCTTACAGACTATTTGAAAAAGGGAGTCAAGGAACCTCTTGGTTGTTCTGATGAAGCCATCCAAAGCTTCGAAGAAATTAAAAGGATATTTTCAAACCCCCCTGTCCTAAAATTACCCGATATTAATAAAATATTTTGTCTCCGAACAGATGCCTCCCATTCTGGACTCGGGGCTGTACTGCTTCAGTATTATAAGAACATAAGAATGTAGGAAGACTGCAGAAGGCCTACTGGCCCATACGAGGCAGGTCCTTATCAAAACGACCTCTACCTAAAGCCACCCAAGAAACAACTCCCGTACCCCATGACACCAATCAAACCCAGCCCCTCCCACTCATATATTTGTCCAGTCTCTTCTTAAAGCTACCCAAGGTCCTAGCCCCTATCACCCCACTGGGAAGACTGTTCCACGCATCTAGAAAACCAGTACTTATCTATGTCCTTTCTAAATCTAAATTTATCCAACTTAAATCCATTATTTCTGGTTCTTACCTGGTTCGACACCCTCAGTACTTTATTAATATCTCCCTTGTTTATGCCTGTCATCCACTTATACACTTCAATGATATCTCCCCTCATTCTACGCCTCTCCAGAGAGTGGAGATTTAAGGTTTTAAGTCTATCTTCATACGGGAGGTTCCTTCTTTATGGAGACTCCTTTCCCAGTATCTTTCGCCAGTAAGAAGCTTCTGCCAAGAGAAGAAATATATTCCACTGTGGAGAAAGAATGTTACGCATTAGTATGGGGTATAAGTAGATTCAAATACTACCTATACGGAAAACCCTTTGTGCTTGAAACAGATCACAAGCCACTGATGTACTTGGAGAACTTTAAAGGTTCAAATAGCAGACTCTTGAGATGGGCTCTGGCTATTCAGCCCTATAAGTTTAACCATACCCCCGGCCGGGATTGAACCCGCAGTCATAGAGTCTCAAAACTCCAGCCCGTCGCGTTAGCCACTAGACCAGCTAGCCACAATAAGATTCATCGAACTAGGTATATTTCTACACCATAGGAAGGTTAGCACAGGCAGTGAAGAGACTTGAGCTAGAGTTTGTCACGGCCACGCTAGCTGGAGATTCGTCTGTAAAAACTTGCATTTGTGGTCACAGAGGTGCCTGTGCTAACCTTCCTATGGTGTAGAAATATACCTAGTTGGATGAATCTTATTGTGGCTAGCTGGTCTAGTGGCTAACGCGACGGGCTGGAGTTTTGAGACTCTATGGCCGCGGGTTCAATCCCGGCCGGGGGTATGGTTTGTTTGCAATCGTGTCATTACGATTTCTTGAGTCCTATAAGTTTAAAGTTGTATATATTTCTGGCTCTGAAAACCACTTTTCAGATTGGCTGAGCCGAGGTTGTACATAGTTCTTTTCCCTCTGTTCGTTGACTTATTGACTCCGTCCATAAGTTTTGGAAGGGGGTATTGTGAGGGAAAAGTAGACGTGAGTGGGATTAAGGTTGTTCGGGCAACCAGGAACCATTAGTTACGTCGCGCACCCCCCCCTTCCTCTGGCGGGCTGGGGCGAAACTATTCTTGGTGTCTGATTTGTTCAAATTTCTACTCCTGGTAATATTGACCTTACCTGGTGTGGGTTGAAGTTTGGAGAGTCACTTCACCTCCACTCTTCTCCTAATCAGCTCTGTTCCTGGCGTGGTCATCCAGGATAGATGCCAGATAAAGGAGCAAGACATTTGTTAATGGGACTTATTAACATTATTGGACTACTACTGGCCCTTACCTGTTCTACTTCTGGTGCTCCAACCAAGTGGTAGGAGATTCCAAAACATCGGACTATCACCATCCGCCCAGAATAACCTACATCATCATTAATATTAGAAGATCTGTCCAGGGCCTTACCTATTCCTGCCCAACTACAAGAACCAAAGGCCATTTTTTTATATTTAAATTTTAAGTAAAATCCTCAAAAGTCATTCTTATTTTTCCTAGTCGTTTCTTTATTTTTCCATTAGTTTTTTGTTCAGATGGAAGGCGTTCCACTGACAAGGACAGCAATAGACATAATTAGGAAGAAAGGAGGGCACCTTGTTATATGTACTGTACCTTGAATGGGAATTGGAAATGAATGGTTGTACAGAGCAACTGGTATTAACTGTTGGCTGGACAAACTCTGCAAGGATAATGCAGTATCATTCACAGAGAACTGGGATGACTTCTATGACAGAAATAACATAAATGCCAGGGATGGGGTTCACTTACCAAGGGCTGATGTAAGTGCTCCTGTTGGTTCAGTGGAGAGCGATGTTCGGGCTTTAAACTATGATTAGTTAGAGGTATGGGTTTTGGAAGGTAAACATGGATTGTGGAAATGCTGATTTAGGGTTTAATGTCATGAATTTTATGAATAACAAAGTAACATTGGGTAATAATAAAAAAATCTGTGGAAAAGCAAAGCTGAATAGGGAAATGGTGCAGAAGAAAAAACATGTTAACATACTTTACACAACGAGACTCAAGAAATCGTAATGACACGATTGCAAACAAACCATACCCCCGGCCGGGACTCTATGACCGTGGGTTCAATCCCGGCCGGGGGTATGGTTTGATACTTTACACAAATAGTCGAATTGCTAGGAATAAATTGAATAAATTAAATTTAGTAGTGTACACCTGGAGTATACCTGGAGAGGGTTTCGGAGGTCACACCCCCGCGGTACTCCACTTCACCTGCAGAAGACTCACTGTGCCTCTGTCATAAGTATGCCCCTGACATAGGGCTGTAAACGGTACATCACTTGTAGCAACTCTAACACTGCCGGGTCACCACGTGGAGAAGACCCGGGCCAGACCTCATCCTGGCAAACCTACATATCAGTGACCTCTTCAAGGGGGGGCTCCTTGGCGTGGTGAAGAGGCTCTTGGTCTGAGGAATTAGACCTATCGGTCTTCTTCCTCAGACCGAACCTAATTACCCCCCAATCTCCCCTCCCCTATCCCATCCTCCCCATCCTCCCCTTTTTCCTTTCCTCCTCCTCCTCCCCACCCCTCCCTTTTGCCATTCCTCTTTTTGTCCTTTGGGATTTCTCCCACAGGCGCGCTAGTTCCTAGGTAGGGGAAAGGATACCGGGGTCCATCCCATTCCGTTGAGGTTCTTAGCGGTGGCGTAGTTTGCCGTGGAATCTGGATCGCCTGAGGATGTCCCGATCCCTCTCCGGTATCCCGGAGTAGCTTTGGGTGTCTTTCGGGCGACGAGTGTATCTCTGGAAGCCACCTTTCGGATTCCGGGGGTGGTGGCCGAAGGAGGTATGCTTTGTGGCGGATATCCGACCACCCTCTCTTTTGTCCACCGAGGTAGCTCGGCAGATGTGAGGTTGCTATCCCGGATTGTTAGTTTACTAGCATGATGGGTAGGGTATGGCACGGGTTCCATGCTGCATCTGCGCTACTTGCGGTGCTGAGGTCCTCTTGGGCGCGGAGGGAGATTTCTGGCCCTTTCATTCCTCCTAGGAACTATCCCTCCCCGGTCCCCCCCTTTTTTTTTTTTTTTTTTTTTCTTTTCTTTCTTTTTTTTTCTTAAAAACAAAAAGAAAGAAGTAACCTAACCATGGCAGCCCTAGTCCATGAACCTGGTACCCCCGGGCCCCTTCTTGATACCGCACCCCGTTCTGATCCCGCCTCGTCTTTGGACCACTCTTCAGACATTCCTCATGTCTCTGTACCTATTGCCGGTGCTGTTTCCTCACCCGCTTCAGGTACTGAGGCCTCGACTGACTCCTTCGATTTATCGGACCTTCGCTCTCCTCTGACTATGCTTTCGGCCTCTCCCTCTATGGTGCGGCAATTTTCAAATCGCCGACCCATTCCACGTCGGACCAACTCTGGTCCCACGCCTAAACGCCAACGACAATTACCTGCTGATGATACTTCTCCACCTTCTCGTTCTTCTCAGAAACGATCGACACGTCCTTCACTACCTTTCCACGCTCAGTTTCAGACTGAACAGTGGACTAAATTCTTCACTTTACGACCAAGTTCCTCTACTGCCTATCTTTCTGACCATAGTATTGGCAAGGCACTCCTACGCCATGTTGGTAAAGATATTTCTTTTCATGCTCTTAAGAGCGGTACGCGCATCATTACAGTACAGAATGCTACCCAGGCTCATGAGCTCTCTCGTCTTTCCCATATCGATACTGTTCCTGTCACTCTTGAAAAACATCATTCCCTCAATTCTTGTAGTGGTACCGTCATTCTGCCCCATACCATAGTTTAACAAAATTTCCAGACATGTGGCACTGACATTCTAGAACAGCTGGAACTCCAAGATCTCCCAATCCTCAAGGTAGACACTTACGTTCTTCCTGCCCGTGGGCGGAGACGATACCCTAGCAATGTGGCTCGTTTAACTTTTGACAGCCGAGAACTCCCATCCTCAGTTTATATAGCAGGACATCGGTTACAAGTTCGAAAGGTGATCCCTACACCACAACAGTGTAGAAATTGCTGGCGATTTGGCCATCCAGCGATATATTGCAGATCTATCGCCGAATGCCCAGTCTGTGGAGCCGATGACCATTCTAGTACGTCTTGCAATCGATCTCCCTCTTGCCTTAACTGTCATGAGGCTCACCCTTCATACTCTCGCCGTTGTCAGGTCTATTTAAACGAGCGGGAAATCCGTTACCTCAAAGAGACAGAAGGTCTCCCTTATGCCATGGCAGTTTCTCATCTCCGCCTCCAAGGGAGACTCCAACGCGTTTCTTATTCCCGTGTTTCAAAACGTCCCCCCACTTCTGGTATCCCATCTTCTACACCCACCTCTGTGGTTACCTCTCCCATAATCACTCCTGTATCTAATCCTTTTGCTGTCCTCGGCTCAGACGTCCCTACTTCAACGCCTCAGTCTAATCTCGCTTCTTCGAGTTCTCTCTCACAAGCCTCAGTATCGACGAGACCTCGTACGACACCTCCTCCCAATCGTCCCTCTACTTCTCAAAAGTCAAAAAAAGGTCCGTTAACACCTCCTACCCATCTTCCACCTCCTCATTTTACCCTCCCTGTCTCTGTCCCTGGTTCTTCCCCTCTCACTGGCTCAGTTACAAGTGCAGAGGTTCACCCTCCTCGTAATGTACCGTCCTCCCCTGTTCCCTCCCAAGTTTCTTCCTCTTCTGCCACCTCCCAGGTTCCTGCCTCTTCTGTCCCCTGCCACGCTTCTCCAGTTCCCTCCACCCTTTAGCCCCCCCCTACCTTGGTACAGTCCAATACAGTTCCAATCTTTACTCATCCTCCCCCTACCATTCCCAATATTGTCTCCCATACGACATCTCTGAATTCCGAAACACTTGAAGCAATCTCTGAATATATTGCAGAGACCAAACCATCAATGGACACTGATCCACCTTCCTCTCTTTCTCTCTCCTCTGCTCCATCTGCGCAACTCCTTTCTTCACAGCGCACCGTTCCTTCGCTGCTTGAACGTTTTCCACTGCCTCCGCATGTGGACTTTTCTAACCCTTCTAGTCCATAGGAACCCTTACCTGCGGATTTCAAGTATCTTTATCATTGCCAATCATGGCCTATTTACAGTGGAATATACGCGGCCTCAGGGGTAATCGGGGTGAGCTTCAGATGTTACTCTCCCAGTTTGCCCCTGTTGGTGTTTGCTTACAGGAACCAAAATTACACTCTGCTGTTATTTCTCACATCTCAGGCTATAATTTATTGTATTCTTCAGATCCTTTTCCTGATGGGACCTTTAATGAAAGTGCCCTTCTTCTCCGCACTGATATTCCGTACCATCAGCTATTTGTTCATACTTCGCTGCATTACACAGCAGCCCGTATCCACTTACATAGGTGGTATACGCTCTGTTCTTTATATCTCTCTCCTTCTCAGGCATTATCTATTCCGGATTTTGCCTTCCTTGTTTCGTCATTACCGCCACCGATTCTGTTACTTGGTGATTTTAATGCCCACCATTTCCTCTGGGGGGGGGGTCTCACTGTGATTCCCGTGGAATTCAGTTAGAGGCTTTTCTTGCCACCCACCCCCTCCATGTTTTAAATACAGGTACTCACACCCATTTTGATCCTCGGACTCATACTCTCTCTTGCATCGATCTCTCAGTCTGCTCTTCCTCCACCGCATTAGACTTCACTTGGTCTGTTCTCCCAGACTTACATGACAGTGATCATTTCCCAATCATTCTTACTTCCCCTTCATATTCGCCACCTCTTTGCACCCCACGCTGGCAATTTAATCGGGCAAATTGGAACCTTTACTCACACCTAACTGTTTTTAAAGAGGTTCCTTCTTCGTCCTCCATCGATGAGCTTTTACACCTCTTCTCGTCCTCCGTTTTCACCGCAGCTTCTCATTCTATACCCCAAACTTCGGGCAGGCATTCTCAGAAATGCGTGCCTTGGTGGTCTCCTACTTGTGCTCGTGCAGTACGTTTGAAATGCGCTGCATGGGGCAGGTACCGGTACAATAGAACCACAGAGCGACTCCTTGATTTTAAACAGAAGCGTGCGATCACTCGCCGTGTCATCCGTGATGCTAAACGCACTTGCTGGCGAGATTATGTCTCCACCATCACCTCTGCTTCCTCTGAGTGCAGTCTGGAAAAAAGTACGAAAACTGAGTGGTAAATATTCTCCTGACCCGGCTCCTGTTCTGCGGGTTGCCGGTGTTGATATAGCAAACCCACTAGATGTTGCCAATGAAATTGGCAATCATCTGGTCCGTATTTCTCAGGGACTCCATCTATGCCCCTCATTTCTTTCCTCAAAGTCTGCCAGAGAGTTAGCACCCTTGGACTTTTCTTCTCTCAGAGAAGAACAGTATAATGTGCCTTTTACACTTCAAGAACTGGAGGCAACACTCTCAGCTTGTCGATCATCGGCAGCTGGGCCCGACGACATTCATATTCATATGCTACAACATTTACATCAGTCAGCCCTTGCAGTCCTATTACGCCTTTACAATCTTATTTGGTCACAAGGAGTTCTTCCACAGCTGTGGAAATCCGCCATTGTTCTCCCTTTCCGCAAACCAGGCACTACGGGACATGAAACCTCCCACTATCGTCCCATTGCTCTTACCAGTGCAGTTTGCAAAGTAATGGAACGCCTAGTAAATAGACGTTTAGTGTGGTATTTAGAGACACACAACAGTCTCTCCACTCGTCAATATGGCTTTCGTAAGGGACGTTCTACCATAGACCCCTTACTATGCTTGGATACGTATGTTCGTAATGCCTTTGCGAATAACCACTCAGTTATTGCCATATTTTTTGACCTTGAGAAGGCATATGACACAACTTGGAGGTATAATATTTTAGCCCAAGCCCACTCCTTAGGCCTTCGAGGCAATCTACCATCCTTCCTTAAGAACTTTTTAACTGACAGGCATTTCCGTGTTCGGGTTAATAATGTGCTCTCCCCGGACTTTATCCAAGCTGAAGGTGTCCCCCAGGGATGTGTTCTGAGCACAACACTTTTTCTCCTTGCTATTAATGATTTGGCCTCTAGTCTTCCATCAAATATTTGGTCATCACTCTATGTTGATGACTTCGCTATTGCCTGTGCAGGCGCTGACTGTCACCTCCTTACAGTTTCTCTCCAACATGCAGTCGACCGTGTTTCCAATTGGGCCACCACACGTGGGTTTAAATTTTCCAGCACTAAAACCCACCAAATCACTTTTACTAGACGCTCTGTCATCTCCGATCATCCTTTGTACCTCTATGGCTCCCGTATCCCTGAACGTGATACAGTCAAGTTTCTGGGCCTCCTCTTTGATCGTAGGTTATCCTGGAAACCTCACATTACCTCTCTGAAGGCAACTTGTCACAGCCGGCTGAACCTTCTTAAAACCCTTGCTCATCTTTCGTGGGGAGCTGATCGTCGAACCCTCCTTCGCCTACATTCCACCCTTATTTTATCGAAACTTGATTATGGTGACCAGATCTATTCAGCGGCATCTCCTGCTACTCTCTCTAGCCTTAACCCCATTCATCACCAAGGATTACGTTTATGCCTTGGTGCTTTTCGCTCTTCCCCTGTCGAGAGCCTCTATGCAGAAGCGAACGTTCCATCCTTATCCGATCGCCGTGATGCCCATTGCCTGCGCTACTATGTACGCTCTCATGATCTCCGCAATCCTTCCATTTATAGAATGGTCACTGATATTAGTAGACATTCTTTATTTGTTCGCCGCCCCTGTTTACTCCGTCCCTTCTCTCTTCGCCTTCATTCGCTCTTGTCTTCTTTTCAACTACCACCTTTCTATGTACATGTAGCATCTCACTTTTCCCTACCCCCCTGGGAAGTTCCAGCTGTTCGAGTCTGTTCTTTCTCCCTCCCTTGCTCGAAAGCCCAACTGTCTACGGTCGCTTCCCGCTCTCTTTTTCTTGACCACTTTCACTCTCATTCTCATGCCATTGCTGTGTACACAGATGGCTCTAAGTCTTCTGACGGCGTAGGATTCGCAGCAGTGTTTCCGGACAGCGTCGTACAAGGGCATTTACTATCTTCGGCTAGTATTTTTACTGCTGAATTATATGCCATCCTTACAGCACTTATCCGTATTGCATCTATGCCTGTGTCATCATTTGTGGTTGTCTCAGACTCCCTTAGTGCTTTACAGGCTATACAAAAATTTGATACACCTCACCCCTTAGTCCTCCGTATCCAACTTTGGCTACGCCGCATCTTTACCAAGCATAAAGATATTGTTTTTTGTTGGGTCCCTGGTCATGTTGACGTACAGGGCAATGAACAGGCAGACACTGCTGCGCGGTCAGCAGTACATGACCTACCAGTTTCTTATAGAGGTATTCCATTTACGGACTATTTTGCTGCAATATCTTCCCACCTTCACACCCGTTGGCAACAACGTTGGTCTACTATGCTCGGCAACAAACTTCAATCTATTAAACCGAGTATAGGTTACTGGCCGTCTTCTTATCACCAGTGTCGAGGTTGGGAGACTACTCTCTCCCGTCTTTGCATTGGCCATACTCGTCTTACTCATGGATATCTCATGGAGAGGCGTCTTGCTCCTCTCTGTGAGAATTGCCAAGCTCCATTATCAGTCAGCCACATTCTGTTGGACTGCCCACTTTATCAACGAGCACGCAAAATTTACCTCTGTCGTCGTCTTCGCTCCGCTGCTCTCTCTTTACCTTCCCTTCTCGCTGATGGACCCACCTTTCATCCGGACTCTCTCATTGACTTTTTGACAACGACTGACTTCACAAATTCTGATACCTTCAGCCCTTTCTACTTCAATCTCTTGCTACCCTCTACCCCCGTACTATCCCCTGCCCCGCTGTTTTCTGTAACCTGCTGATCATCCCCCCTCCCTTCTGCCATCCAATTCCCTTGCTTCCTTCCCTACCCTGCAGCGCTGTATAGCCCTTGTGGCTTAGCGCTTCTTTTTGATTATAATAATAATAATCTTATTGTTAAAAAAAATGTAACATTCTTATTTCTTGGTCATGAAAGTTGTGTTGAAGAGCTAATCTTGGTCAAAGAAACGGAATTGGATAGGACATTAATTAAGGCGCAATGTGCCCCTGGAGACATACAGCTCTTGATAAGTGCAAGGGAATTGGGTTTCATCCTAGGAATAGGGAGTTGCTCCAATTCCTTTATTCAACTGCCCTTCAGCCACGTAGTTTTGATGATAGCGTATTCAGCTCACAATGAGCTCCGCGGTTCGATCCCCAGTCCTGGTGGAAACACTAGTGAAATGCAACTCCCACCCCACTCCAACCCAAGGGTCGACAAAGCACCAGACGATGCCATGTGTTCCCTCAGGCAGTGACTCAGAGTGGAGAAAAGTATGAGAATAAAGGAAAAAAATAAGGGAGAATTACTAGAATTGGAGAGATAGATTTGCCACCGAAGTTGCTAGTTTATTGTGCAGGTCATATCCATCCTGTGGACGGTAGCGCGAGACCATATGGATACACAGAAGGCCTAGGAGCTAGGCCCCAAGAGGGTTAACAGGTGGACATATGGGTTTTTATTTATCTACATATCTACAGTTCACTTATCTGTTACATGCATATTTAGGAAATTTGCTTAGTATATCTAGTATCTTATTTTCATTAATAAGATATCTTGACATGTCACATAGGTTAATATATTGTCTCTGTATTCCTCAATAAGTGGACAATTAAGCACATAGTGTCCAAGACAGTGACCATATGCATGATCACATAATTTACATTTAGTTTGATCATCATCTGTGTGTCTCCCAAACTGCCAGAAGTACTTGTAACCAAGCCTAAGCCTGGCCACTACAACATCAGTCAGTCTGTTCACATTGCAAGTTGCTCCATACTTATCTATGTTCATGTTATCATAGTGGGTTATAGATCTACTCAGGCTTCTAACTGCATTCCTATAACAATCATTTTCATTATTTACTTCTCTCCTAATATTCCTAATGCTAAACAGATATACCAGTTATATTCTATATTCTCCTTCTGGGTACTCTTCTTAGCTAACATATCAACTTTACCATGAAGGAGTAATCCAATGTGTGATGGGATCCATAGCAATTGTACATTAATTCCTTTGTCCCAGATTTTTGAGTATCTATACCTGGCTTCTCCAATGAGCATGTTGTTGGAGTCATTATATGAGTTAAGAGCCTTCAATGATGACATAGAATCAGTAATGATGATAGTCAAGCTCAGTGTCATAGGTTAGCTTTAGCGCCATTAGGACTGCAAACAATTCAGTTTGCAATGTAGACGCCCAGTTGTTAATTCTTATGCCTAACTCAACAAATTTATTATCGTTCTTAATTAGGGAGGTGGCAACAAGAGCAGATGCAGCCCTGCCAGAAGATTCCTGTTTAGATTCATCAGTGTATATAACTAGTAATAACTTATTACTATCAGCTAGGCGAAAAATTTCTTCTTGAGCAGTTGATTTAACAAGTGATTTAAGAAAGGGATTACTAGCAATGAGCTTCTTGGGAGAGACTTTCAGGTATGTGATATTAAATGAACACATCTTCCACGGAGGGGTGAAATGCTCTTGTTGCTTACAGTGATACAGTTCATGCAGGTTATAAAACTTAATGCAATTACACTTTTTCACAATCCATTTATGTGTGTGTGTGTGTTTACCTCTAGATACTTGGTAAGATTCATTGTGACAGTGTCTGGTTCATTTCTTAACATTCTAATACCGAGTACAGTGTTAATCTCAACAATCCTATCACTGATACTAGAAATACTAAGCTCTTTCCTCATATTAAGAACCTTTGTAGATTTGGGACAGCCAAGAATAATCCTGAGAGCTTCATTTTGCATAAACTCCAAGGATCGGAGAGAATTTTCTCTAGCTAATATCAACACGGGAGCAGCATAATCAACTAAGGACCTAACATAGGCTATGTACATCATTCTCACGATTCTCACATTGGCACCATAGTTGGGGTTGTAGCCAGCAACAGCCTTGAGAGCATTTAGCCTATCTTTACATTTCTTATTTAGTTGTGGTATAGTGGATTTGTTAAAGGGTACGTCTACAAGATATCAGTAAGTTTTAATGTAGGGAATGTTTTCACCCTGCAAATAGATGGGTGGGGGGATGTTTGCTTGTCAATATCTTTGTTTTAGAGGAAGATATTACGAGGCCTAGTCAATTACAAATTGCTTGAACTTCATTAAGAATGGTGCTCATCTACTTTTGCCCTGTTGTATGTATCATGATGTCATCAGCATAGCTTATAGCTATATGTTTAGGTGAGGCAGGTAGAGCATTTAGGAGAGTATTAATCAGAATATTAAATAGCATGGACTAAGAACTCCTCCCTGCGGTGTATCTAAAGATATTTCTTTCGGCTCACTTCTAAAGCCTTGGTAGAGGACAGAGGATACTCTATTTGACAGGTATCCTATTATCCAGCAGAGTAAGCTACCACCAATATTCATTTTGGCTAGTTCATGTAGTATAACGGTTCTGTTCGCAATATCAAATGTAGATTTTAGATCAAGAAAAGTGGTAAAACTAGTAGAGGTGTGTGCAGTGAGAAAGGTGGAAATACAGTTCTGCACACTTTTACCTTTCATGAACCCATAGAGGTAGGGGGAAAGTTGATGTCTGATTCTGTAGTACAGTCTGTTAAGTATCATTCTTTCAAAAGTTTTACAAAGACAACTAGTTAAGGAGATCGGTCTAAATGTATCAGAATGTTGGGGCTTAGGGATAGGTACAATGAGGTTATTGGTCCAGGAAGTAGGAGGAACTCCCTCAATGTAACTGGTATTATACAGTGCTAATAAAGGGTTATCACGCACGCGCTTAAAGTTTTGAGACTATCATAGGTTATACCATCCTCTCCAGGAGCAGTTGATCGACCTTCAGTTAATGCATTATCTAATTCATACTCGGTGAAGAGGCAATCACTCTCATCAATATTTTGGCTCATAAAATTAATCAGTTTCAACATTTCTTCAAAAGTACTCTCTAATTTTTTTCTAATATGAGATGGAAGGTTTTCATGCCTGGATGTTTTGGACCAGTCATTTATGAGGTCATTTGCTTTTTCAAGAGGAAAGGGATGAGCAACAATTCCAGTCTTTTTCCTGGTTATTTTATTTATACCTTTCCAAGCCAAACTTAAAGGGGTAGACCTATTTAATCCACTAACAAACTGTTCCCATTCCTGTTGCCTAAGTTCTTGCTTTCTATTCCTTGCATTTGTTAGTGCAGCTTGGAATGTTCTGAGCAGGTCTGGGGTTCTATATTCACGGTATGCTTTACCAGTCCTCCCAGCTGCTGCATGTGTTAGATTGCGTAGCTCTGGATCATTATAGTATTTACATTGGTTTTTATTGTTATTTATAGTGGAGGGTCTTTGTTTCCTATTCCTGCCCACTTGATCTGTGAGAACACTCTCAATAGTGGTAACTAAATCATCATTAAATTTTTGTATGCCAATGGGCTCGTAATTCTTATACCATTGATCAAAGTGGTTAACAAAGTTGTCTCTGTGTTCTGGGTTGAGAATAAGTTTCCTCCTTCTGAATTTAGCTACTTGATTGCTGGAGATGTGATCAAGATTGACAGTTGTGAGTCTTGGAAAGTGATCAGATAGAAGATCATCAACTATGACAGAGTCATGTATTGTATATGATGTATTAAATCCAAGACACAGATCTAGTATGCCACCATATATGTGAGTAGGCTCAGTAGTGCCCACAATTCGAACATTATCATGCTTATTTAGCAATTTCACTAGTTTAGTTCCATTGGTGTTTGTAATAGACCCACCAATATTCTTATGTCTGGCATTAAAATCTCCAAGAATGATGGTAGGTTCACTATTGATGCGATCTGGTAAAGCATCAGGTCGAAGCTGGTTCGCTGGGGCATAGAGATTAAAAATGTTTATGGAAAAATCGCCTGCATATACTTTGACACCATGATACTGCATGTTTACTCGACTCTACAAGGAAAGGAGTGAATGTGGCAAGTTCTTTCTGACATACATCACACAACAGTTGGTTGACCTTAAGTTATAAGCTGCATATCCAGGCAACTTTGGTGGAGGTGCTCCATCTTTCAGTCTACATTCCTGCAAACAGATGACATTAATATTCTTGGTTGCACTAACATAATGTAAGTCAGGCAACCGTTTCCTGATGGAAGCAATGTTCCATGAAAAGATTTGTAATGTATCCATTGTAGTGAGTTATTACAATCTCTTGTTCATAAGGTGGTAAGGCTATTATGCTTTGGCTACAGTGTGCAAACAGTTAATAGCAAATAGCATAGTTTGTACGTGTTTATCTTCAGGACCTTTATTTTTAAAAATTTTTCGGCATCTTGGCTGCCAGTTCCAAGGCAAGTCTTGAAGCCAAGAGTCACAGGCTTCTTTCTTACAAATTGCTTGAAATTGAACGGGGATTAATGCACTTTTGAGATCACCGTTCTCAAGAGCATCATCCTGACTACATATATTTATTAAACTTGTCAGGATCTGTTCAAGATGCTCAATTTTTTTCTGTAAGTTTGTCATAAGGTCAGACGAATCCAATGCCTCTCCAGAGGATGGCACTTCTGAGTTAGTTCTTTATTTAACACCTATCACCTTAACAGATACGATGGTTACATTAGTGTTCTATAATGGTGCCTGTGGCAAGACTGTCTCTTCATTCATTGCAGGTAGGTCCTGTGCATATGACTCATCTCCAGTTTCCAGGGGGGTTACCTGTGTGGTGTCCGTCTGACTGTTGTAGTTGTGTGTATTGGGAAAAATGACAAACTCATCCCCATATTCAGGTGAAGGCGTAGGTATCAATAGTGGCAGATCAGTAGTTCCATATGTGCTAGCAGGGATGGCTAGCCCCTCCACAACTAGTGTGTGTGATGGCATTCTGGTATCACCAGAATCCTTTACAGGGAGGTTGGGTTCTTCCACACTTTGCAGAGGTTCAGTCTCAGATCTGGCTGTGGCAGACTGGATGACCTCATCCTCAGTTACCATTAAAGGACTGTTATCAGGTTTACATCGAACGTTGTTTGGGTTCCGACTGCAGTCCTTATGGCAAACTGTAACCCCAACTTCTTTACAGTTAATACACTTGAATTTTTGGCTGTAAAGGCCTACTGTGCATTCTCTAGTGGAATGTTTCCCAGCACACTTATTACACCAAGGCTACTGCAACATGGGCATGGCCTACGTCGAGGGGATAGGTACACTTCGATATTTAGGAAACGTAGGCCAGGCACCCAGATGTTTCGAGGGAGGGGCACAGGGCCTACCCAACTGGCAATAATTTTGGATTTTCCTTAAGTCTTTTAGGCTTGATGATATGCTCGCTTAGAGTCAGATGGGATGGGTCCATGTAGAGAGGATATCCAAAGATTACGATACTGACCTATTTTTTAAAATGGTGAGTGTCTGATGGAG
Source organism: Cherax quadricarinatus (assembly GCF_038502225.1). NCBI lineage: Eukaryota > Metazoa > Arthropoda > Malacostraca > Decapoda > Parastacidae > Cherax > Cherax quadricarinatus. The sequence continues at coordinate 15,395,483 of NC_091340.1, forward strand.
GTCGGAACAGCTTAATACCCCCATAAGGTGTATTAAGTAGATCATTGATTAGTTCTTCATTCTGTTACACAAACACAAAGTTTTGTGTTTTTCCTAAATTGGATCCTTGACTTAGGATGTTTCTTTACAATTCCATTAGCCATGCACACTTAGCAGGCATCAGGGTGTTGTCATGCACACTTAGCAGGCATCAGGGTGTTGTCATGCACGCTTAGCAGGCATCAGGGTGTTGTCTTGCACACTTAGCAGGCATCAGGGTGTTGTCAGGGAAGTTTAGCTTAACACATTCTATCTTTGAAGAAAGTCTTCTTGCAGCCTGTGTGCACCAGGAACGTTTAGTTTCACATTGTGTACGAGTCAAGTGAGTCTGACTACGTCGGCGCTCTAGTCGTTTCTCACTTTTTCTCTTTTGTTTACTTTTAAAGGTCTGGAAGCCGTCATCATTTCCATCAGCTGCAGAGATATGTTCTTTTATGACAGTTACCATGTTTACCAGTGATGATATCTGGTGTAAGACTCACAATGTTTACCAGTGATGATATCTGGTGTAAGACTCACAATGTTTACCAGTGATATCTGGTGTAAGACTCACAATGTTTACCAGTGATGATATCTGGTGTAAGACTCACAATGTTTACCAGTGATGATATCTGGTGTAAGACTCACAATGTTTACCAGTGATGATATCTGGTGTAAGACTCACAACACAAGAATTCCTCGCTTACCTTCCCCTTATAGCTTATGCAAGAAGAAATGTTTACTATAAAGTCTGTTCAATGAACACTTCCAATTATGTGATGAATGGTTTGAAAAACCGACAAGTTGAAGATTGAGACACTTATGCAACATATGGGAATCTTAATTCAGGAATAAAGATTCCCATATGTTGCATAAGTGTCTCAATCTTCAACTTCCAATTATACTTAACTCAGGTCACTACTACTTAATACGATACACACCTCACTAAGAATACATTCAGAGACTTCTTGTATGGGTGTTAATATGGTATATATAATGGATGGTACAGACGAGGTCTTACACCTTATCACAAATTACAAAAATGAAAAGAGAGAGAGAGAGAGAGAGAGAGAGAGAGAGAGAGAGAGAGAGAGAGAGAGAGAGAGAGAGAGAGAGAGAGAGAGAGAGAGAGAGAGAGAGAGAGAGAGAGATAGAAAGTAGGTAATACTGCACATAAAATTAGAATTCTGACATATATCACATTAAACAAGAGGTTCAAATTCAATGATAACTTCCACTTGAGATAGTTCAGGCTACTGCCACCTAATGTACCTCACTGAAATAATAATATAGCAGACATCACAATGAATGCTGAAGACAACCTCTTACCCCAACCATAGATTGTAAACAGAACTACTTTAGGAAGGGGGAAAAAAAACACTGGTAACTAGCTAATGTTACAATGACAATGAGATAACTCACTCTGGTCGACTTCCTTGGACCATCCTGGGTAACTCACACGTTACTATATATGTTATGTATATATGCAAGCATGAGTGTGCAGCTGTAGGTAGATGAACCGGTACCCAAACAATCTCACACGTTACCATGTATGACAAGTGTTATAAAGTACACCAAGTGCACACACTATCACTTAGAATACACTCCTGTTGATGTAAATATGGGTGAGAGTGGCACACTGACGGTCGTAATAAACACACACACTCAACTTCTTAAGGTCACACACTAGGTCCAGCTTCTGGAGAGTTACCAGTGTTTTAGTTTAATATGTTTATTATGAGTCAGTGCGAGTCTGCAGTCAATAACTTGGTGTGTGAGAAGTTGAACACTACAATCAAGTTGCCCAAATAATCTAAAACTATTTACACAATGTATAACTAGAAATATAATGATTGCAAATTGTTACTATTACAATCCTAACTAGGCGCTAAACCAATTAGATGAGATGGCAAGGAACATAGATGTTAACAGGCTGACTCTTGCTTAACACAGTTTAAAGGTAACTGAATTACTCAAGAAAGTAAGTATTCATGAAACTGAACATTATGCAGGAGTAAGCTTGTTCACATTACGTAAAAATGCAATAATCTCGGTAAGAATGACAGTGGAAGTAGTCATCTGGTCCGACTCACCCGGGCTAAACCAGACAATCCACACACACACATACACACACACTGCCATGCATGGCACCCGGGCTAAACCAGACAATCCAGACACACACACACACACACTGCCATGCATGGCACCCGGGCTAAACCAGACAATCCACACACACGCACACACACACACACACACAGGTGCATATAACAGGAAGGGCACTGCAATGGATCAGAGAATACCTGACAGGGAGGCAACAACGAGTCATGGTACGTAATGATGTATCACAGTGGGCACCTGTGACGAGCGGGGTCCCACAGGGGTCGGTCCTAGGACCAGTGCTATTTTTGGTATATGTGAACGACATGACGGAAGGGTTAGACTCAGAAGTGTCCCTGTTTGCAGATGATGTGAAGTTAATGAGGAGAATTAAATCTGATGAGGACCAGGCATGACTTCAAAGAGACCTGGACAGATTGGACACCTGGTCCAGCAAATGGCTTCTCGAATTTAATCCTGCCAAATGCAAAGTCATGAAGATGGGGGAAGGGCACAGAAGACCACAGACAGAGTATAGGCTAGGTGGCCAAAGACTGCAAACCTCACTCAAGGAGAAAGATCTTGGGGTGAGTATAACACCGAGCATGTCTCCGGAAGCACACATCAATCAGATAACTGCTGCAGCATATGGGCGCCTGGCAAACCTGAGAACAGCATTCCGATACCTTAGTAAGGAATCATTCAAGACACTGTACACCGTGTATGTCAGGCCCATACTGGAGTATGCAGCACCTGTTTGGAACCCGCACTTGATAAAGCACGTCAAGAAACTAGAGAAAGTACAAAGGTTTGCGACAAGGTTAGTTCCAGAGCTAAGGGGAATGTCCTATGAAGAAAGATTAAGGGAAATCGGCCTGACGACACTGGAGGACAGGAGGGTCAGGGGAGACATGATAACGACATATAAAATACTGCGTGGAATAGACAAGGTGGACAAAGACAGGATGTTCCAGGGAGGGGACACAGAAACAAGAGGCCACAATTGGAAGTTGAAGACACAAATGAGTCAGAGAGATAGTAGGAAGTATTTCTTCAGTCATAGAGTTGTAAGGCAGTGGAATAGCCTAGAAAATGACGTAGTGGAGGCAGGAACCATACACAGTTTTAAGACGAGGTTTGATAAAGCTCATGGAGCGGGGAGAGAGAGGACCCAGTAGCAACCGGTGAAGAGGCGGGGCCAGGAGCTAAGACTCGACCCCTGCAACCACACTGCCATGCATGGCACCCTGGCTATTCCAGACAATCCACGCATACATTGCCATGCATGGCAACTCATGTAGCTGCACTTATATACATGTACCTGAACACTTAATGTTATAAAAATAGCATAAGTTACACACATCACAGATCAACACTGCAATTCGAAATATTACTGGGAATTTAGCAGTCAAGTTTCAGTCTGAACGAGAAAATGTATTAGAAAACACAGCAATGATACTAGGACAAGCAACTTAATTATGTAACCGTATTTAATAGTTCAGTTACACTGAGCAAAGCATATATTACACTGTGTTAATAAATGTAAAAAGTCATTACACTGAAGTACACTCTGAGCCTTTTAAAGTCTTAATACAGCCTTATAAATGACAATTAACTGTCTATGAAGTGAAACACTTGCTGAGTTCAGAAATAATCCTAGTGTAGAGGTGAAAGAAAGTTGACAGTTACACAGCATCTTGGCAGGCGACTTCTGAGGGATGAATATGCATTCTCTGACGACTCACAGAACCTCGGCTTTTTCGTTGTTCTGTTCACCAGTCCACTGGTGCAGCTGGTAGTGCTGCTGTTGTCGTACACTGGTGCAGCTGGTAGTGCTGCTGTTGTCGTACACTGGTGCAGCTGGTAGTGCTGCTGTTGTCGTACACTGGTGCAGCTGGTAGTGCTGCTGTTGTCGTACACTGGTGCAGCTGGTAGTGCTGCTGTTGTCGTACAGAGTGATGGCTCTCATAAAGAAATTGGAGCACGCATCAATAATTGGGCCTCTACCCTTCAGACAGAACTGTTTGCCATACTCCTTGCACTGAAATGCGACCATGTATCTAAGGTTGTCACTTTAATTATAACTGATTCTCTGTCATCCATAAATGCTCTTAACTCATTAAGTATAAATTGTGGCATGCTTGTGTCAGAAGCCAGACATAGGTATGGTAAGATTGTGGACAGTGGAGTCAGAGTGCACATGCTGTGGATTCCATCTCACATTGGTCTTCAGATGCATGATAGAACTGATAAATTGGCTAAGCTGTATGCTTTCAAAGAGGGAGTAGATTACAATCTTGGCTTGTCAGGTAGTAGTTTGAGAATAATAATACGAGAAGAACATCAACTGAATTTTATTGACTTAAGACTCAGTCAGTCCTTCTATCATCATTCCATCATGCAGGAGGAGCCACATGTCTATGGTGCATCCAACAAAATAAGCAGACTCTTGGATGTCACTACCGCCCGGCTCCGGCTGGGTTACAAGTATCTTTGGCAGGTTAAATCACCACCACCAGATGTAGTCCAAACGAAATGTAAACTTTGCCAGATAGACTATTGTCCCACCTTGCGTCATTATGTACTGGAGTGCGTCACCCCCTGCGTCATTATGTACTGGAGTGCGTCACACCCTGCGTCATTATGTACTGGAGTGCGTCACACCTTGCGTCATTATGTACTGGAGTGCGATAAAATTAATGAATTTAGAAACAACTCACTCAGAAGTGTTCAAGAAATGGCAAAGTATTTTATCCACAGTGGTATATTACAGACCATTCTGGAGAAATACTCTGACTTTGCTAGCTGTAAATAAAGCCTTAACACATGTGTGCGTGTGTGTACTCACCTAATTGTACTCACCTAATTGTGGTTGCAGGGGTCGAGACTCAGCTCCTGGCCCCGCCTCTTCAATGATCGCTACTGGATCCTCTCTCTCTCTGCTTCCTGAGCTTTGTCATACCTCTTCTTAAAACTATGTATGGTTCCTGCCTCCACTACTTCACTTGCTAGGCTATTCCACTTGCTGACAACTCTATGACTGAAGAAATACTTCCTAACGTCCCTGTGACTCGTCTGAGTCTTCAGCTTCCAGTTGTGACCCCTTGTCCCTGTGTCCCCTCTCTGGAACATCCTATCTCTGTCCACCTTGTCTATTCCCCGCAGTATCTTGTATGTCGTTATCATGTCTCCCCTGACCCTTCTGTCCTCCAGTGTCGTCAGTCCGATTTCCCTTAACCTTTCCTCGTACGACATTCCCTTGAGCTCTGGGACTAGCCTTGTTGCAAACCTTTGTACTTTCTCTAACTTCTTGACGTGCTTGACCAGGTGTGGGTTCCAGACTGGTGCTGCATACTCCAGTATGGGCCTAACATACACAGTGTCTTGAACGATTCCTTATTAAGGTATCGGAACGCTATTCTCAGGTTTGCCAGGCGCCCGTATGCTGCAGCGGTTATTTGGTTGATGTGTGCCTCCGGTGATGTGCTCGGTGTTATGGTCACCCCAAGGTCTTTCTCCCTGAGTGAGGTCTGTAGTCTTTGTCCACCTAGCCTATACTCTGTCTGCGGTCTTCTTTGCCCCTCCCCAATCTTCATGACTTTGCATTTGGCTGGATTGAATTCGAGAAGCCAGTTACTGGACTACATGTCCAGCCTCTCCAGGTCTCTTTGCAGTCCTGCCTCATCCTCGTCCGATTTAATTCTTCTCATCAACTTCACGTCATCTGCGAACAGGGACACTTCAGAGTCTATTCCTTCCATCAGGTCGTACACATATATCAAAAATAGCACTGGTCCTAGAACTGACCCCTGTGGGACCCCGCTCGTAACAGGCGCCCACTGTGATACCTCTTCACGTACCATGACTCGTTGCTGCCTCCCTGTCAGGTATTCCCTTATCCATTGCAGTGGCCTTCCTTTTACGTGTGCCTGATCCTCCAGCTTCTGCACTAATCTCTTGTGGGGAACTGTGTCAAAGGCCTTCCTGCAGTCTAGGAAAATGCAATCTACCCAACCCTCTCTCTCGTGTCTTACTTCTGTTACCTTGTCATAAAACTCCAGGAGGTTTGTGATACAAGATTTGCCCTCCATGAACCCATGCTGGTTTTCATTTATAATCTTGTTCCTTTCCAGGTGTTCGACCACTCTCCTCCTGATAATCTTCTCCATGACTTTGCACACAATACATGTCAGAGACACAGGTCTGTAGTTTAGTGCCTCGTTTCTGTTTCCTTTCTTAAATATGGGGACTACATTAGCTGTCTTCCATTTCTCAGGTAGTTGCCCAGTTTCAAGGGATGTGTTGAAGATTGTGGTTAGAGGCACACACAGCATCTCTGCTCCTTCTCTAAGGACCCATGGGGAGATGTTGTCCGGTCCCATCGCCTTTGAGGTGTCAAGGTCACTTAAGAGCTTCTTCACCTCCTCCTCAGTTGTTCGTATGTCATCCAACACTTGTTGGTATATTCCCTCTTGATGTTCCCTTCTGTGCTGTCTTCCCACAGCCCTTCTGTCTCTACTGTAAAAATTTCCTTAAATCTCCTGTTCAGCTCCTCACATACCTCCTGATCATTTCTTGTGAGTTCTCCACCTTCTGTCCTTAATCTGATCACCTGGTCTTTGACTGTTGTCTTCCTCCTGATGTGGCTATACAACAGTTTCGGGTCAGTCTTGATTCTCGATGCTATGTCATTTTCATACTGTCGCTGGGCCTCCCTCCTTACCTGTGCGTACTCATTACTGGCTCTGCGACTGATCTCCCTATTTTCGTGTGTTCTCTGCCTTCTGTACTTTTTCCATTCTCTATTGCACTTTGTTTTTGCCTCCTTACACCGTTGGGTAAACCAGGGGCTTGTTCTGGTCTTCCCGTTGTTACTGTTGCCCTTGGGAATGAACCTTTCCACTGCCTCCTTGCATTTTGTTGCTACATATTCCATCATTTCATTTACTGGCTTTCCTGCCAGTTCTCTGTCCCACTGGACCTCCTGCAGGAAGTTCTTCAACCCTATGTAGTCCCCTCTTTTATAGTCAGGCTTTTCCCATTCTACTCCTGTTATTCTCTCCACTTGCAGCTCTACTATGTATTCAAAGCACAGAACCACGTGGTCGCTAGCTCCTAGGGGACTCTCATACTTGATGTCCTCAATGTCTGAGCTGCCCAGGGTGAACACAAGGTCCAATCTTGCTGGTTCATCCTCCCCTCTCACTCTGGTAGTGTCCTTAACATGTTGATGCATGAGGTTTTCCAGCACCACGTCCAACATCCTGGCTCTCCATGTTTCGGGACCCCCATGTGGCTCCAGGTTTTCCCAGTCAATCTCCCTGTGGTTGAAATCCCCCATAACCAGCAACTTTGCTCTGCTGGAGTGAGCTCTTCTTGCCACCTCAGCAAGTGTGTCCACCATTGCTCTGTTGCTCTCTTCATATTCCTCTCTTGGCCTCCTGCAGTTCTGTGGTGGATTATACATCACTGCAATGACCACTTTGTGTTCCCCAGACTGAAGTGTACCTGCTATGTAGTCTCTTTCTCCCGTCTCATCTATTCCTTCCATTTTCTCGAATTTCCATCTGTTTTTTTACGAGCAGAGCAACCCCACCTCCCCCCCTGCCCCTTCTATCTTTCCTCATGATCTGGTATCCTGGTGGGAAGATTGCATCTGTTATTGTCTCCATGAGTTTTGTTTCTGTAACTGCTATGATGTCTGGGGACTTCTCATTGATTCTTTCTTGCCATTCCTCATGTTTATTCGTTAACCCATCTGCATTTGTGTACCAAACCTTCAACTTCTGTTCTAATACTGTAACTGTGGTGCGGGGGGTGGAAACAGAGGGATCGGTGTGTGATGGTTGGTTTGGATTGTTCAGTTGCCTTGGGGGTGTCGTGGCTGGAGTCCTTCTGCAGGTGTTTCTGGGGGGTGCGCTTGTCCTTCCATTTGATCCTGGGTTATTCTGCTCTCCTTTTTCATTTCCTCCCATTTCTCCTTTCGTTTTTGAACTCTCTCTTTCATTGTCTTCCTTCGTTCGTTTGTGTGTGTGTGTGTGTGTGTATGTGTGTGTTTGTGTGTGTGTGTGTGTGTGTGTGTGTGTGTGTGTGTGTGTGTGTGTGTGTGTGTGTGTGTGTGTGTGTGTGTGTGTGCGTATGTGTGTGTGCACTCACCTAGTTGAAATTGCAGGGGTCGAGTCCAAGCTCCTGTGTGTGTGTGTGTGTGTATGTGTTGGTACTCACCTAATTGTGGTTGCAGGGGTCGAGACTCAGCTCCTGTGTGTGTGTGTGTGTGTGTGTGTGTGTGTGTGTGTGTGTGTGTGTGTGTGTGTGTGTGTGTGTGTGTGTGTGTGTGTCAACAATCAATATTTGCACCAATAACTCACTACAGTTGTGACCGGATGTGGAAGTGTGAATTGCTCATTACTCTATAATTTGTTCATGATTGTAGCCATGTATAAACGTAAGTAACCATTCTTACAGTATTCATTACCTTTGTAACTTGTGAGTTCATTACCTTTGTACCTAGTTCAGCTATCAAACTTTGGAGCCCAGTCCCTGGACCCATTACGTACCTCTGTAATCTGTAAATACCTTTGTAACTTGTAACTTTGTAACCAATTATGTACCCCTGTAATCTTTTGACTACCGCCCACAGGATGGGTATGTGGTGCATAATAAACATATTAAACTAACTTTCGTTGGCGCTCAGAATATCTTTTTTCTTCACCTGGTCTGTGAGCGGTGGTTTGAAATGTACAAGCATGGAGAGATATGTGGTTGATGGTGTAGAGACCAAAGACTACTCCGCTCTACCTAACATTACTCACTCTTTAAAGCGGACTTATCAACCCACACTTATCAACCCATCTGACTTATCAACCCACACTAAGCCACTAGGTAAATATTTGCTTTTACTGTCATTTTACTGGCAATGTAAAGCAGTGCAGACACAATGGAAGCAGATTTCTCACTGGCTTCCTGGCTTGGACTACCTGGGCTTTGCTTTCTCAATGCAGGAAAACAATGGTATGGCCGGAACACTGTAGAAGGTTCACTAAGACGTGCTGGGGTTTAGAGCAGCTGTAACTGCAGGCTAACTTGGCTTGGACTGGCTGTCTTGGAGTGCTGCCTAGCCTGGATCAGCTAAACCCGCCCTTATCTCATATGACGATAATGGCTATGAGTTAAGTTAAGGGATACCGGTGAATAGGAAAATCGAGGAAGAGACATTCACCTCACTAGACAGACGCAGTATGGATGTAAGTGGCATGCGGGTCTTATAGTGCCATTCTCAAGGTCACCCGCCAGGCCAGTCATCCCTCACTCATCGCTATGTTGGTGCTGATGCTCGCACAGGTCAGCGAAATCCATCGCAATACTCGTGCAAATAATTACAGCAAACCAGCAGCACTTAACACTTCTAGCACACGTGCCTTGGTATGACAGACGAGTGTTCACTCTGGCACAAGCAAATCAGCACTAACTTACTATGTTTATAAATAACAAAAAAAAGGCACAATACCGTGACTGGAACGATACACAAATAACCCGCACATAAAAGAGAGAAGCTTACGACGACGACTTCGGTCCGATTTGGACCATTTACAAAGTCACACTGGTCCAAGTCGGACCGAAGCGTCGTCGTAAGCTTCTCTCTTTTATGTGCGGGTTATTTGTGTTACTATGTTTATAGATGAACCTCTGGCATGTCCCACTTAAAAAAAAAGAAGAAAAAGAAGAAGAAAGCCGTCTCTGGTTGCCAAAGGAGTTACCCGATACTGCAATGCTCGTTACATTGTTCTTAACTAAGCCATCCAGTATTGGGCCCCTACTTAAACAAGATGGGTCCTACACAGATGACAGCAAGGAAATGAATGAGCTACTCAAGTTCCAATATGACTCAGTTTTAGCGAGCCGCTAACCAGACAGAGTCGAAGATCAAAATGAATTTTTTATGAGAGAGCCACAGAATTTGGTTAACACAAGCCCATCTGATATTATCCTGACACCAAATAACTTCGAACAGGCGATAAATGACATGCCCATGCACTCTGCCCCAGGGCCAGACTCATGGAACTCCATGTTCATCAAGAACTGCAAGAAACCCTTATCTTTACCATCCTATGGAGAGGGAGCATGGACACAGGGGTCATCCCACAGTTACTAAAAACAACAGACATAGCCCCACTCCACAAAGGGGGCAGTAAAGCAATAGCAAAGAACTACAGACCGATAGCATTAACATCCCATATCATAAAAATCTTTGAAAGGATCCTAAGAAGCAAGATCGCCACCCATCTAGATACCCATCAATTACACAACCCAGGACAACATGGGTTTAGAGCAAGTCGCTCCTGTTTGTCTCAGCTACTGGATCAATACGACAAGGTCCTAGATGCACTAGAAGACAAAAAGAATGCAGATGTAATATATACAGACTTTGCCAAAGCCTTCGACAAGTGTGACCATGGTGTAATAGCGTACAAAATGCGTGCTAAAGGAATAACAGGAAAAGTTGGTACATGGATCTATAATTTCCTCACAAACAGAACACAAAGAGTAGTAGTCAACAGAAGAAAGTCTGAGGCGGCTACGGTGAAAAGCTGTGTTCCACAAGGCACAGTACTCGCTCCCATCTTGTTTCTCATCCTTATATCTGACATAGACAAGGATGTCAGCCACAGCACCGTGTCTTCCTTTGCAGATGACACCCGAATCTGCATGACAGTGTCTTCCATTGCAGACACTGCAAGGCTCCAGGCGGACATCAACCAAATCTTTCAGTGGGCTGCAGAAAACAACATGAAGTTCAACGATGAGAAATTTCAATTACTCCGATATGGTAAACATGAGGAAATTAAAACTTCATCAGAGTACAAAACAAATTCCTTCCACAAAATAGAGCGAAAAACCAACGTCAAAGACCTGGGAGTGATAATGTCGGAGGATCTCACCTTCAAGAACCATAACATTGTATCAATCGCATCTGCTAGAAAAATGACAAGATGGATAATGAGAACCTTCAAAACTAGGGATGCCAAGCCCATGATGACACTCTTCAGGTCGCTTGTTCTATCTAGGCTGGAATATTGCTGCACATTAACAGCACCTTTCAAGGCAGGTGAAATTGCTGACTCAGAAAATGCACAGAGAACCTTCACGGCGTGCATAACGGAGATAAAACACCTCAATTACTGGGAGCGCTTGAATTTCCTGAACCTCTACTGAGTAGAGTCTACTCCCTGAAACGTAGGCGGGAGAGATACATGATTATATACACCTGGAAAATCCTAGAGGGACTAGTACCCAACTTGCACACGAAAATCACTCACAACGAAAGCAAAAGACTCGGCAGACGATGCAACATCCCCCCAATGAAAAGCAGGGGTGTCAATAGCACGTTAAGAGACAATACAATAAGTGTCAGGGGCCCAAGACTGTTCAACTGCCTCGCAGCATACATAAGGGGGATTACCAATAGACCCCTGGCTGTTTTCAAGCAGGCACTGGACAAACACCTAAAGTCGGTACCTGACCAGCCGGGTTGTGGCTCGTACGTTGGATTGCGTGCAGCCAGCCTGGTTGATCAGGCTCTGATCCACCAGGAGGCCTGGTCGCAGACCGGGCCGCGGGTGCGTTGACCCCCGGAACTCTGTCCAGGTAAACTCCAGGAACAGGAAGCACTGGTATGCCAGCAACACAGTAGGACGTATACGGAGACGTCCTGGGGATCAGGACAGTTATAACTGCAGGCTACCTTAGTTTGTCCTGATTGGTTGGAGTGCTGCTTTCAAGTCTGCTTGAATGTGCTTGCTAAACCCGCGTCAGCCACTTGGATATTTGATTGCAGCAGGCAGATAGGCACACAGGAGACACATTCGTAAGAAGAGTGAGGAACAAATCGTGGAGTGCTGGCAGGAGGACTGACACGGGCACTCAAACACCTTTGTGGACTGGCAAAAACCGCCTCTAGAGGCGAATGGCTGAGTTCCAAATCGAGGAAGGAGAGGAGGCAGGCGAGGGGCAGTGAAGGTAGGCCTTCTAAAGCCACTTCAAATCAACATGTTTGTTTCACTAGGTATGTCACTAGTCACAGTTCACACATAAGAGTTCCAGCAGCAATGCAGCTGCGATACCACGATATGAGCCGCATGATGAGTTATCAGTCGGGTAAAGTAAGCAGTTCTGAGACAGAAGGCCTAGGACCTCACTCAACACACACACGTCCTCTTTCCTCAACCACTCAGGCCTTACGGAGAATTTGAGAGAATAGAAGATAACACACAATTCTCTGGGAAGTAGGCTGCCACCACCTGCTCTTTTAATAGCAGAAGAGATAAAAGTAGCTGCAGTCATAGGAGAAGGGGGAAGATACCAAGTTAGTGTTAGAGCAGGAGAAAACCCAGAGAGAAAATAATACAGGATAGTTATAAGATAGTGGTCCTGAAAAGTACTGGCTCTAAGGGTAGTTTGGCCTGAAAATTGAGCAGTAGGCACCTTTCCAGGGGCTTGACTCTCCTAAGAAACAATATTAGTATATTATTCAATTTAAGATAGGACAAATGGACCTTATATACATAGCTCAAAGGGGTAAGTAAAACATACCCAGATAAAACCACTTACAATATAATAAACACATTACAAGGGTATCTGAAATTGTTGGCACCAAAGAAAAAAAAAATACTATCAGCATATACGAAAGGTCTTAGGATCATCCCCAGTATTATAGCAGAACCTGCTTGCTGATATTAAAACTCCCTCCCCACACAGTTGCCAAGGAACTCCCTTGCTGTACCATGCTGTCTGGGGTTACCTCCCTTGTTTTAAGTGCCTTGATGCAGCCCTTCTTCGGGCTGCTACTGAGACCCTCCAAATCCCAGATTACAAGTTGGTGTAGTCTCTGCTGGTATACACTCTGCTGGTGTAGTCTCTGCTGGTGTAGTCTCTGCTGGTGTAGTCTCTGCTGGTATACACTCTGCTGGTGTAGTCTCTGCTGGTGTAGTCTCTGCTGGTGTAGTCTCTGTTGGTGTAGTCTCTGCTGGTGTAGTCTCTGCTGGTGTAGTCCTGGCTGGTGTAGTCTCTGCTGGTGTAGTCTCGGCTGGTGTAGTTTCGGCTGGTGTAGTCTCTGCTGGTATAGTCTCTGCTGGTGTACACACTGCTGGTGTACATTCTGCTGGTGTACACTCTGCTGGTGTACACTCTGTGGTGTACACTCTGCTAGTGTAGTCCCTGCTTGTGTAGACTCTGCTGGTATAGCCTCCGTTGGTGTACACGCTGCTGGTGTACTCTTTGTGGCGTAGTCTCTGCTGGTGTAGTCTCTGCTGGTGTAGTTTCTGCTGGTGTACACTCTGCTAGTGTACACACTACTGGTGTACACTATGCTGGTGTACACTCTGCTGGTCTACACTCTGCTGGTGTACACTCTGCAGGTGTAGTCTCTGCTGTTGTACACTATGCTGGTGTACACTCTGCTGGTGTACACTCTGCTGGTGTAATCTCTGCTGGTGTAGACTCTGCTGGTGTACACTCTACTGGTGTACACTGCAGGTGTAATCTCTGCTGTTGTACACTCTGCTGGTGTACACTCTGCTGGTGTACACTCTGCTGGTGTACACTCTGCTGGTGTAGCCTCTGTTGGTATAGACTCTGCTGGTGTAGCCTCTGTTGGTGTATACTCTGCTGGTGTAGACTCTGCTGGTGTAGTCTCTGGTGGTGTACACTCTGCTGGTGTACACTCTGCTGGTGTAGACTCTGCTGGTGTAGTCTCTGGTGGTGTACACTCTGCTGGTGTACACTCTGCTGGTGTATACTCTGCTGGTGTAGACTCTGCTGGTGTAGTCTCTGGTGGTGTACACTCTGCTGGTGTACACTCTGCTGGTGTATACTCTGCTGGTGTAGTCTCTGTTGGTGTATACTCTGCTGGTGTAGCCTCTGTTGGTGTAGACTCTGCTGGTGTAGCCTCTGTTGGTGTAGACTCTGCGGGTGAAGACTCTGGTAGTTAAGACTCATAGGCAACATTTAGGCAACTTTATTCCGAAACGTTTCGCCTACACAGTAGGCTTCTTCAGTCGAGTACAGGAAGTAGGCAGGAGCAGAGGTTATACAAGACTCTGCTTATATAGCCTCCGTTGGTGTAGACTCTTCTGGTGTACACTCTGTTGGTATACACCCTGCTGGTGTACACTATGGTGGTGTACACTCTGTAGGTGTACACCCTGCTGGTGTACACTCTGCTGGTGCACACTCTGCTGGTGTAGTCTCTGCTGTTGTACACTCTGCTGGTGTAGTCTCTGCTGTTGTACACTCTGCTGGTGTACACTCTGCTGGTGTACACTCTGCTGTTGTACACTCTGCTGGTGTAGTCTCTGCTGGTGTAGACTCTGCTGGTGTACACTCTGCTGGTGTACACTCTGCTGGTGTAGTCTCTGCTGGTGTACACTCTGCTGGTGTAGTCTCTGCTGGTGTACACTCTGCTGGTGTACACTCTGCTGGTGTAGTCTCTGCTGGTGTACACTCTGCTGGTGTAGTCTCTGCTGGTGTACACTCTGCTGGTGTACACTCTGCTGGTGTAGTCTCTGCTGGTGTAGACTCTGCTGGTGTACACTCTGCTGGTGTAGTCTCTGCTGGTATACACTCTGCTGGTGTACACTCTGCTGGTGTACACTCTGCTGGTGTACACTCTGCTGGTGTACACTCTGCTGGTGTACACTCTGCTGGTGTAGTCTCTGCTTTTGTACACTCTGCTGGTGTAGTCTCTGCTGGTGTACACTCTGCTGGTGTACACTCTGCTGGTGTACACTCTGCTGGTGTAGTCTCTGCTGGTGTAGACTCTGCTGGTGTACACTCTGCTGGTGTACACTCTGCTGGTGTAGTCTCTGCTGGTGTACACTCTGCTGGTGTACACTCTGCTGGTGTAGTCTCTGCTGGTGTACACTCTGCTTTTGTACACTCTGCTGGTGTACACTCTGCTGGTGTACACTCTGCTGGTGTAGTCTCTGCTGTTGTACACTCTGCTGGTGTAGTCTCTGCTGGTGTACACTCTGCTGGTGTACACTCTGCTGGTGTACACTCTGCTGGTGTAGTCTCTGCTGGTGTACACTCTGCTGGTGTACACTCTGCTGGTGCACACTCTGCTGGTGTACACTCTGCTGGTGTACACTCTGCTGGTGTACACTCTGCTGGTGTAGTCTCTGCTGGTGTAGTCTCTGCTGGTGTAGTCTCTGCTGGTGTACACTCTGCTGGTGTACACTCTGCTGGTGCACACTCTGCTGGTGTACACTCTGCTGGTGTACACTCTGCTGGTGTACACTCTGCTGGTGTAGTCTCTGCTGGTGTACACTCTGCTGGTGTAGTCTCTGCTGGTGTACACTCTGCTGGTGTACACTCTGCTGGTGTAGTCTCTGCTGTTGTCAGTATTGCATCAAGTGGACCGAGTGTGATCTGAGGCTTCACAGTGTTGACATATGTCGTCTACAAAATGGGTTTATTCAGTTGTTTATTTGCACTAAAATATCTCCTCCAGAGTTCACAGACACAGACCTTCAGCTGACGATTACTTTTACCAATATACATAGCATTACAGCTATGACAATTATATTTGTACACTGCCGAAGACTGTAATTCAACACCTTAGAACTTAAAGGCGTTGTACGGTGTATTTAGGCTTAAATATAACTCCTACTCACTCCTGGAGATAAAATTTTTGTATCAGTTTTGTTAGCTTATTTTTTTTTAAGTAAAGGCAACGATTGTTTAAGAAAGTTATTGGGAACTATATATCTTTTTTGATATGTGGAATGGGGGGTTAGCTCTAATTCCTTGGATACAGAGCTACTCACCAGCATCAAGAAACCCTCTTTAAGGAAGGTGACCTTATAATGTTCTGATAAGCCATCCTAAGTAACATAATAACTCACTACTACATTCTCACAGTTTACATCTTGTTATTATTACACATCACAATCACTTTTATAATTACTCCAGTTTCATTACTAACTTTTTTTTTGAATCATTAAGCATGGGACACTATATTATAAAAACAAAACTCTCCTGTGCTCAAATCTCCTACGTCAGGCAGCATCGTTGGTGACTGGAATACATTTTGTTAGTTAATATGAGGCAGGAGTGAGAGAAGATTCATGGTGAGGCACCAGACAGACAGTGTCAGCTGCTACGTGAACATCATCTCAGGTCCTGACGATTCCGCACCTCCCGAGAGTCCTGCTTCATACCTTAGAAGACTCACAGAACATTAATTGACGAAAGAAAGACAGAAGTCATTTGTGAAAAAGAAGTCATAGAGCACCAGCCAGTTGAGTCTAGTTCTGGGGCCAAAATGAGCAATGGAGATGAACTCAGGATGAAGAATAAAGAACCGAATTTGGCGGGTCCAGTGAGAACGACAGATCTCATTATGGAGAGTAAAGAAAGTGTCCACGCCGAAGGTAGCACTTGCCATCCTCGTGAGCTACACACAACACAAAGCCTCTCAAAACACAGAGCAGAGCAAACAGAAAAGGAATCCCCTGCGAAAACGGAAAGTAAAGCTGATGTACATAAACGGGAGCCATCGGAAGAAAACAATGTTGCAGAAGTTGAAGATGTCAGCAAGAAGTGTAGTGAAGAGCTTGGAGGCTGTGGGATGAAACTCAAGAGGGAGTTGGGATTGCTCGACTGTGTGGGATTCACCTTGGGAGGTATGATAGGCTCAGGTATCTTTGTGTCGCCCAGGATGGTGCTGCAATATACTGGCAGCGTGGGCATGTCTCTGGCGGTGTGGGTAGTCTCTGGGGCTGTTGCCATGTGTGGAGCATTCTGCTACACTGAGATGGGTGAGTACTGCCAACTGATTCTTATTTCCACTCTAGTGTATTGTATCAGGTGGTTAAATTCCCGCTATGGTGGACATTGGGCATGCTTCCTTACACCTGCTGTCCGTGTTCACCTAGCAGTAGTTGCCTGGTCTGGGTCACATCTTGGGGAACAAGATTAAAGAACCACAATAGAAATATGAGAGACAGTCCTCGATAACGCACTGATTTTCTTGGGTTACCCTGGGTGGCTAATCTTCCCCGGGTTACAAATTCAAAGAAATCTTAAATATTGACATGTGTTTATGTGATGAATGGTTTGAAAAAACGACAAGTTGAAGATTGAGACACTTATGCAGCATGAATAAAGATTCCCATATGCTGCATAAGTGTCTCAATCTTCAACATGTGTTTATACACTTGGTTTAACGTATAGCCTCCACTGATTGGCTTCAAACTTTCAGTGCATGAATATCCAACTGAAAAGTTTCCGATTTTTATTGTTGTGTAGTTTACAATTTGATAATTTTATTTTTAAAATGGCTTGTTATAATATTCATCTTAATACATCTTATAAGGACTCGTAGGTTATGCCATGCAGATGCTAATTTGCCAGTTTGCTGATAGTTAATAATAATCATAATTATCTCTATTTGTATAAATACATGATACAACTTATACAGACCAGACGAAGCTGACATTAGTGACATACTGTATAGAAAGCTTCTGGTCATGCAGAGCATGTCGAACACTCAGTGTGTGAGATAAGTGCGCTACCAACCAATAACTGGAAAATGCTTTTTTCTGATAACATTAAATCTTTTTGTAGTGATGTGCTTTGTGAAAGTTAAGACACATGTGCAACATCTGGATATCTTTATTGTAGACGTTTCGCCATCCAGTGGCTTTATCAATACAGATTCTAGGACATAATAGGAAGACAGTAGAACTATATACAAAAGATGAGGTAATCAGTCCCTCGGCCTTGGACTCTTTTGTATATAGTTCTACTGTCTTCCTATTATGTCCTAGAATCTGTATTGATAAAGCCACTGGATGGCGAAACGTCTACAATAAAGATATCCAGATGTTGCACATGTGTCTTAACTTTCATAATGTCGGTATTTTATACCTTTAGTGATGTGCTTTGTTGATCAGGTTCACATTTTACCTGGGCTGTGTAGGTTTCAACTCTCAGTTATATTAAAGAAACTAACATTGCTTTCAGTGCAACATGATCGGCTTCAGGACTTATTTATCTCGTTTATTTTTCCTGGAGGAAGCAAAGAAATCATGTAAATATGTTAGGGAACCTCCTCTGGGAGATATATAATTATATTATTCCCAACTGGTCTTAAAAACTGAAATAAAACTATACAAGTTTCAATCTGCCTTGGACTTACATGAAGTCTTGGACCTACTCAAAGTTTTGGACCTACACAAAGTTTTGGACTTGCACAAAGTTTTGGACCTACTCAAAGTTTTGGACCTACACAAAGTTTTTGACTTGCACAAAGTTTTGGACTTGCACAAAGTTTTGTACCTACACAAAGTTTTGAACTTGCACAAAGTTTTGGACCTACTCAAAGTTTTGGACCTACACAAAGTTTTTGACTTGCACAAAGTTTTGGACCTACACAAAGTTTTGGACTTACACAAACTTTTGGACCTACACAAAGTTTTGGACCTACACAAAGTTTTTGACTTGCACAAAGTTTTGGACCTACACAAAGTTTTGGACTTACACAAAGTTTTGGACCTACACAAAGTTTTGGACCTACACAAAGTTTTGGACCTACACAAAGTTTTGGACCTACACTTTGGTCACACTTCACAGACACGCACATGCATATATATATACATACATCTAGGTTTTTCTCCTTTTTCTAAATAGCTCTTGTTCTTTATTTCTTCTATTGTCCATGGGGAAGTGGAAAAGAATCTTTCCTCCGTAAGCCATGCTTGTCGTATGAGGCGACTAAAATGCCGGGAGCAATGGGCTAGTAACCCCTTCTCCTGTAGACATTTACTAAAAAAGAGAAGAAGAAAAACTTTATAAAACTGGGATTCTTGAATGTGCGTGGATGTAGTGCGGATGACAAGAAAGAGATGATTGCTGATGTTATGAATGAAAAGAAGTTGGATGTCCTGGTCCTAAGCGAAACAAAGCTGAAAGGGGTAGGGGAGTTTCGGTGGGGGGAAATAAATGGGATTAAATCTGGAGTATCTGAGAGAGTTAGAGCTAAGGAAGGGGTAGCAGTAATATTGAAAGATCAGTTATGGAAGGAGAAAAGAGAATATGAATGTGTAAATTCAAGGATTATGTGGATTAAAGTAAAGGTTCGATGCGAAAAGTGGGTCATAATAAGCGTGTATGCACCTGGAGAAGAGAGGAATGTAGAAGAGAGAGAGGGATTTTGGGAGATGTTAAGTGAATGTATAGGAACCTATGAACCAAGTGAGAGTAATTGTGGTAGGGGACCTGAATGCTAAAGTAGGAGAAACATTTAGAGAGGGTGTGGTAGGTAAGTTTGGGGTGCCAGGTGTAAATGATAATGGGAGCCCTTTGATTGAACTTTGTATAGAAAGGGGTTTAGTTATAGGTAAAACATATTTTAAGAAAAAGAGGATAAATAAGTACACAAGATATGATGTAGGGCGAAATGACAGTAGTTTGTTGGGTTATGTATTGGTAGATAAAAGACTGTTGAGTAGACTTCAGGATGTACATGTTTATAGAGGGGCCACAGATATATCAAATCACGTTTTAGTTGTGGCTACACTGAGAGTAAAAGGTAGATGGGATACAAGGAGAATAGAAGCATCAGGGAAGAGAGAGGTGAAGGTTTATAAACTAAAAGAGGAGGCAGTTAGGGTAAGATATAAAGAGCTATTGGAGGATAGATGGGCTAATGAGAGAATAGGCAATGGGGTCGAAGAGGTATGGGGTAGGTTTAAAAATGTAGTGTTAGAGTGTTCAGCAGAAGTTTGTGGTTACAGGAAAGTGGGTGCGGGAGGGAAGAGGAGCGATTGATGGAATGATGATGTAAAGAGTAGTAAGGGAGAAAAAGTTAGCATATGAGAAGTTTTTACAAAGTAGAAGTGATGCAAGAAGGGAAGAGTATATGGAGAAAAAGAGAGAGATTAAGAGAGTGGTGAAGCAAAGTAAAAAGAGAGCAAATGAGAGAGTGGGTGAGATGTTATCAACAAATTTTGTCGAAAATAAGAAAAAGTTTTGGAGTGAGATTAAGAAGTTAAGGAAGCCTAGGGAACAAATGGATTTGTCAGTTAAAAATAGGAGAGGAGAGTTAGTAAATGGAGAGTTTGAGGTATTGGGAAGATGGAGGGAATATTTTGAGGAATTGTTAAATGTTGATGAAGATAGGGAAGCTGTGATTTCGTCTATAGGGCAAGGAGGAATTACATCTTGTAGGGGTGAGGAAGAGCCAGTTGTGAGTGTGGGGGAAGTTCGTGAGGCAGTAGGTAAAATGAAAGGGGGTAAGGCAGCTGAGATTGATGGGATAAAGATAGAAATGTTAAAAGCAGGCGGGGATATAGTTTTGGAGTGGCTGGTGTTATTATTTAATAAATATATGGAAGAGGGTAAGGTACCTAGGGATTGGCAGAGAGCATGCATAGTTACTTTGTATAAAGGCAAAGGGGACAAAAGAGAGTGCAAAAATTATAGGGGGGATAAGTCTGTTGAGTATACCTGGTAAATTGTATGGTAGAGTTATTATTGAAAGATTTAAGAGTAAGACGGAGAATAGGATAGCAGATGAACAAGGAGGCTTTAGGAAAGGTAGGGGGTGTGTGGACCAGGTGTTTACAGTGAAACATATAAGTGAACAGTATTTAGATAAGGCTAAAGAGGTTTTTGTGGCATTTATGGATTTGGAAAAGGCGTATGACAGGGTGGATAGGGGGGCAATGTGGCAGATGTTGCAGGTGTATGGTGCAGGAGGTAGGTTACTGAAAGCAGTGAAGAGTTTTTACGAGGATAGTGAAGCTCAAGTTAGAGTATGTAGGAAAGAGGGAAATTATTTCCCAGTAAAAGTAGCCCTTAGACAAGGATGTGTGATGTCACCGTGGTTGTTTAATATATTTATAGATGGGGTCGTAAGAGAAGTAAATGCGAGGGTCTTGGCAAGAGGCGTGGAGTTAAAAGATAAAGAATCACACATAAAGTGGGAGTTGTCACAGTTGCTCTTTGCTGATGACACTGCGCTCTTGGGAGATTCTGAAGAGAAGTTGCAGAGGTTGGTGGATGAATTTGGTAGGATATGTAAAAGAAGAAAATTAAAACTGAATACAGGAAAGAGTAAGGTTATGAGGATAACAAAAAGATTAGGTGATGAAAGATTGGATATCAGAATGGAGGGAAAGAGTATGGAGGAGGTGAATGTATTCAGATATTTGGGAGTGGACGTGTCAGCGGATGGGTCTATGAAAGATGAGGTGAATCATAGAATTGATGAGGGGAAAAGGGTAAGCGGTGCACTTAGGAGTCTGTGGAGACAAAGAACTTTGTCCTTGGAGGCAAAGAGGGGAATGTATGAGAGTATAGTTTTACCAACACTCTTATATGGGTGTGAAGCATGGGTGATGAATGTTGCAGCGAGGAGATGGCTGGAGGCAGTGGAGATGCCTTGTCTGAGGGCAATGTGTGGTGTGAATATAATGCAGAGAATTCGTAGTTTGGAAGTTAGGAGGAGGTGCGGGATTACCAAAACTGTTGTCCAGAGGGCTGAGGAAGGGTTGTTGAGGTGGTTCGGACATGTAGAGAGAATGGAGCGAAACAGAATGACTTCAAGAGTGCATCAGTCTGTAGTGGAAGGAAGGCGGGGTAGGGGTAGGCCTAGGAAAGGTTGGAGGGAGGGGGTAAAGGAGGTTTTGTGAGCGAGTGGCTTGGACTTCCAGCGGACATGCGTGAGCGTGTTTAATAGGAGTGAATGGAGACAAATGGTTTTTAATACTTGACGTGCTGTTGGAGTGTGAGCAAAGTAATATTTATGAAGGGGTTCAGGGAAACCGGCAGGCCGGACTTAGAGTCCTGGAGATGGGAAGTACAGTGCCTGCACTCTGAAGGAGGGGTGTTAATGTTGCAGTTTAAAAACTGTAGTGTAAAGCACCCTTCTGGCAAGACAGTGATGGAGTGAATGATGGTGAAAGTTTTTCTTTTTCGGGCCACCCTGCCTTGGTGGGAATCGGCCAGTGTGCTAATAATAAAATAAAAACAAAGTTTTGGACCTACATAAAGCCTAGGACCTACATAAAGTCTTGGACTTTAAATTACGATTCATATCTTCTTAATTAGTCAGGATTAACTAACAAGTCGTCTAGTTTCAACTCTAACAAATTGGTCGTAAATTTTTTCCAGTTCCAGTATTATGACTTAAATTCTCTTTATTCCTGAGTATAGTGGGAACGAAGACCTTTATTTGACCTTAATATTGGTCAAATAAAGAGTAAGGAGCAAGTTTCGGCAGGGGGCACATGAAGAGTAGGTAGGCAGATGTTAGTGCTCAATGACTGCTCGACCTTTGATCTGACAGGATGTGCGTGTGTTTTCTCTCTCTAGTTCAGACAACACATCAACCATAGCCTCACAACAGTTACCAGTGAGAAGCATTGTAGCCCAAAAGAGTAAGTAAGTAAGTTTATTCAGGTATACACAAATACATTTATATAGATAATCATATATAGCAGCATATGTGTAGTGAACCTGGGATAACCCAAAAAGTCAGATAGAGTGACTTGTTTCCATTGGGGTCCTTTTACCTTATTATTATTATAATATAAAGGAGATAATATCTTATTATCATACTATTAAGACTATCTACTACGCGAGGGTCATTAAGACTATCTACAATACGAGGATCATTACTAGGAATATGGTAAAATTACACGTGTGTTAGCTACATTCATCAGACACCTTTTGGCACTCTTCTTTAACTGGTTCATGTTATGACTGGCATTGACATGTGCGGGCAGTCTATTCCATTCCTTTATTGCTGCACAATAAAAGGTGTTTGAAGCCTGGCCACTGACTGTGGCTACTACAAAGTTGTGCTCTCTCCCCCTAGTACTATGATTGCTTTGGTTCTCAGCTTCGAGAAAATTGACAGCAAGATATTCTGGACACTGTTTGTGAGCAATTTTATAAACTTGATTTAGATTCAGTTGTTTTACTCTGTCTTCAACATTCAGCATATACATTTGTTGTAATTCATCCTGGCCTACATGTTCTCTTGGACTCAGGTCCAGGATGAATCTTACCATTTTATTCTGGGTGATTTGCGGTCAATCTTTCAGTTTTTTTTTTGTCAAGGCAGAGTACCATGAAGTGCAAGCGTAGTCCATAAGTGGAAGAAGACACTTATGTACAGTTCAGGACATTTATTAAAGGAAACGTTTCACCACGAGTGACTTCTTCAGTTCTAATACAGAGAAAACTAAGAAAACGCGTATATATAGTGGCAGGAGTCAGGAGAAGTGTCGTGTGGGTAGAGGTGGTGGTAGTAGTAGTAGTAGTGGAACTAAGGAGGTGAGACAGATGGTTACAGAGGGACCTGTTGACATCATGTAACAGCAGTTTCCAGAATAGGTAATATCCTGTTGATTAGCAATTTTGAGATACTGTAACTACCGGACTTTTGTTTTATAGTGTTCCTGACAGCAATTAGGGCAGCTTCTATGCATTTTCTTTAATCTTCTTTAGTCTTCTTTAATCACTAGTTTAGCCTCACTGAATTTCATGAGGTGTCCAACATCGTCCCTATGTTGAACACATGCGTTTTTGCGGTCATCATTTCTGCAAGCATTTTTGGGTTCGGTGATCCAAATGTCCAGAGATCTGGCTGTTTTCCCTACATATACTTTGTCACACCCCCCACATGGTAGTGTAAATTCCTGCACTTGTGCCAGAATCATGCTTGGGGTTTTGTATCAGGTTCCTAAGAGTAGTTGAAGAGTTGGTAGATATTTTAGCCAATTTTCTGTCAAACATTTTTGAAACGTTAGTGGCAACGTTGCTGACCGGTAAAACGATGTAACTTGGAGGCTTTTCTTCAACTTCATTGGTGTTGGTCTTGTTGAGGATACGTGTCGCACGTTTCCTGCAGTCACGCATGAAGTGTAAGGGAAAGTGTAGTGAACTAAAGGAACTGGTGATGTATGTGCATTCTTCTTCCAGGAACTGCGGACTGGAAATTCTGTAGGCTCTCAGAAAGAAGCCAATAACTACCCCTCTTTTAATTCTGGTGTCATGGTGAAAGAAGAAATGTGGAAGATCGTTCTTGTAGGTAGGTTTCCGGTAGACTTTAAAAGAAAGTCTGTTTTCGCCAGTCCGTAGGAGAACGTCGAGAAAAGGTAATTGGTTGTCTTTCTCTTCCTCTAGTGTAAATTTAATACTAGGTTCCATAGTGTTGATGGTGTTGAGGAGGCCACGTACATCTAGATTTTTGGGTACAATGACCAAAATTTCATCAATGTACCGCATCCATGTAACTGAACTAGGGATGTTACTGAGGATCCGTCTGGCTTCCAGGTCCTCCATATATAAATTGGCTAGAACGGCGCTAAGGGGGGATCCCCTGGCTAGCCCGAAGAGTTTGTACTTCTTGTCTTAAAACCTAAAGCAGTTATAACGAACACAAAGTTCGACAAGGCTTACAGAATCTTGGCGGGGTACAGGTAACTCTGTATCATCGTCAATCGCCCTGCGAAGATCAATGGCTTGATCAACTGGGACATTGGTGACTAAGGCAGTCCCGTCGAAACTTGCAAGTTTCTTATCACTCATGTCGAGATCCCTGATACGGTTAAGGAGGTCACCCGAATGCTTCAGGTGAGCTTGACTAATTGTACCCAAGAGCTTAGATAAATATTTCGCCAAAACTCCTGCCAGGCTGTGTGGGGCGCTGCCGATTCCAGGTGTAATAGGTCTCATAGGCACATTTGGTTTGTGGGTCTTCGGTAAACCATAAAGCCTTGCTGATTTGGGGTTGGTAGGGACGTTAGTAAGATGCAAGATTTATTAAACGACGCAAGCACATACACTTCCATCCCCGAGCAAACATGGAAGAAAGAAACAGATTCCTTTCTCAGTAAGACCAGCAGCATACTCAGGAAATCAGAAGGCGAAAAGCTCTTGCGCCTCGTCCCTACTAACCCCAAGCCATATAGATATATATATATATATATATATATATATATATATATATATATATATATATATATATATATATCTGGCACCTCTGCCAGAGAGAGGCTGTGAGCATCCTGCTCTGTGTTTTTGGCACAATATCGTCTAATCAAGAACACCTACCAGGATTATTATCAACAGGCTGGTGTGTGAATATCTGCTGCTCGTGTTGGAAAGGGCCAGAAGACTCTGCGTTTCGTCTCTTCCTTCAGAATCAAGAAAAGTGTTGTGTATGTGAATTCAGTGAGGGAACATAACGGTCACCATGGGTAGGTGAGGTCAGTGAGGGAAGGCCTAATGGAGGAGGAGGAGGAGGCGGAGGTTGAGGGGTAATACTGTGTCTCCCCCTTCCCCAAACAGGCGCGCATACACCGTGTGCTCGTGTTACAACAGTGGAGTGTTTGTTCACCGTGTGTCTAGTGTACATAGTGTGTAGTGCGTAGTATGAGCATGGTATGCGCATAGCACGTGTAGTGTACAGCGGCGTCTCGTTTATAGTGGGGGCTGTGCACAAAGCATAGTGGTGTATAATAACAGGTGCACAGAGAATAGTGGCGTATAGTAACAGGTGCACAGAGCATTGAGGTGTATAATGACTTGTCCTGGGAGAGAGTGATTTCCCTACTCCGCCTCATCACACATCTTCCACTCCTCCCTTTCCTCCACCGCCCACCACAAGGAGGGGAGACCCTTCTCCTCCCCCTACCACCACCATGAACTATATGCGGTTAGTTACCATTTTGTCCTAGGCACATGTCGATTAGACACTAGGCCTGTGTGTGTGTGTGTGTGTGTGTGTGTGTGTGTGTGTGTGTGTGTGTGTGTGTGTGTGTGTGTGTGTGTCTCTCTCTCTGTCTCTGCCTCTCTCACAGGTACTCGTAAGTAAAGTTATCATACATAGTATAAATTACCTAGGATAACCCAAATAATCCAGACAAAGTGCTATACAGTGGATCTGTGCTCCAGTGCCCTAAATTAATAATAATATTAATAATTATTATTATTATTATTACAATAATACATATGTACTACTAATAATATTATTAAACTATAATATAATAATTGTGTCCACTCATTACTTACCTTAAAATATCTGTAGTCTTAATGTAGAGTGAGAGGTGAGTAAACAAGATTAAATGAATAAACGAATGAGTGTGTAGAAGGTTGGCGAGTTATGTAAACAAACGTTGTTGTTGTTGTTGTTACCAGTCCGGACACGAATGGTTTCTGTTCACTCTGTCAAGCCGACCAGAAAAACATCTCATATTTGTTAATTTATACGTTATATGTTATGTAGCATGTTTATTATATGATTTTGAAAAAGAAATCATAGATGGATTAAGCAAAATGTCTATATCAACGTTTTATACACATTTAATGTGCCTCAGTGATTATTATTTTGTTATTATCATTATTAATATGGCATCTTCAAGACCAATTGCACTCTTAATGAGTGGCTCTGAGACAGATAAGCAGACAGAAAGACAGACAGGCAGACACAGGTAGACAGACAGACACTCAGGTAGACAGACAGACACTCAGGTAGACAGACACACAGGTAGACAGACACACAGGTAGACAGGCAGACACAGGTAGACAGACACACCCAGGTAGACAGAAAGACACACACAGGTAGACAGAAAGACACACACAGGTAGACAAAGACAGACACACAAGTAGACAGACACACAGGTAGACAGAAAGACACACACAGGTAGATAAAGACAGACACACAGGTAGACAGAAAAACACACAGGTAGACAGAAAGACACACACAGGTAGACATAGACACAGGTAGACAGACAGATAAACAGACACACAGAGATACACAGATACACAGGCAGACAGATACACACAGGTTTATGTGCAACAGTGAAAACAAATAGAGAGTTCGAGAGTAAGAGCCTTTCTTGCCACAATCTCCAGTGCAAGATTCAGACATCTTAGGGGCCATGGTGAAATTTACTGTCCAGTTAGTACAGTTAATACAGTATGATGCTGCTGATAGGACAGGGTTACTCAAACTGATGCTGCCTGCATGATGCATTGCTGCCGCGAGTATTGTCAAATATTGTACAGTGGTGTGCATCAGCCGGCCCAGCCCAGCTGCCAGATGCAAGGTCATAAGTCGAGTGGACGTATGTCAAGCAGGTCGTAAGTCGGATGGTAGGTATTTTGTATTTTGTGCACTATTACGCCATGATCGCACTTGTCAAATGCTTTTACAAAGTCTGTGTATATTACATCTGCATTCTAATTTTCTTCCAGTGCATCCAAGGCCATATCATAGTGATCCAGTAGTTGTGAGAGGCAGGAGCGACCTGCCGTGAACCCATGTTGCCCTGGATTGTGCAGTTTTTGGGAATCCAGGTGGTTTGCAATCCTGCTTCTTAGCACTCTTTCAAAGATTTTTATGATGTGGGACATTAGAGCTATGGGTCTATAGTTCTTAGCTAATGCTTTGCTGCCACCTTTATGGAGTGGGGCTATATCCATTGTTTTAAGTGACTGTGGAATTTCACCCATACACAAGGTCCTTCTAAGGTCCTTCTCCATAGTATATTTAGGACATGCGAGAGGGGTTTCTTGCAGTTCTTAATGAACACAGTTCCACGAGTCTGGATCTGGGGCTGAGTGCATGGGCATGTTGTCAATGGCTTTTTCAAAGTCTATCAGAGTCAGGGTAATGTCGGTAATGCGGTATGTGCCATCCGCCATTTTCTCTTCAGCCTGGGCTTACCACAGAGTTTGAGGTATGGCAGATGATGAAGCCAGCCAGCCACAAAGCCAGGGAAACAGTGCACCCAACAATGAAAGAAGAGGCACATGTCAGGTGTGCAGAGAGTTTCGAGCACGCAACAGGAATGGTCGCATTCGTGCACACAATGGGTATGCGGGATCACATATGCCCCCAGCAGAGAGCAGCCCACAGCCTCCACAGGCAGATGGCAATTCCAATGGCAACCTCCTCACTTGCGATAACCTTCTGTTGGCATTCAAATCCACTGCTAACAGTACCCTATCCCACATCCCTAAAGCGGCTCGCCCATATGCAGCAGGGAAATTCACAGACCTTCTTAAGCAGGTGAATGGAGGTTCCACCAACTTAGAAGCCCGAGGCACCATCCAAGCAGGGCGCAACCTGCTCCTGTTCGGCAATGTCTGTCTTGCAGTTCCTGAGAGACGAGGCAAACTGCTAACCACGTCAGTTATCAAGGCAGTGCGCAACTACCCAAGAACGGATAATTGTGTCCCTCTGCCCCATCATCGCAGGAATCACAAAGGTAGACCCAAGAAAAGCCCCACTGAAAACGAGAAAATTTGCGCACAGGTTAGCAAAAAAATTGAAGAAGGTAACACAGTGGGAGCAATCCGAATAATTACAAGTGACGACACTGTAGCCCCCAAAGATGAGACCACAGCCCAAGCACTAAGAGACAAGCATCCAACCAGGGACACCATAACCATCAACAACAACCCTGAGGAAGACCCCATCATTGAACAATTAATTTTGCCTGAATCGGAAGTCTATAAGGCGATCGTGTCATTTCCTGCAGGATCTGCAGGAGGTTACACTGGAATTCGACCTCAGCACCTCAAGGAGATGGTAAATCCAGTACTCGGTGCATCTGCATCACTTCTTCTCACCGAGTTAACAACTTTCGTCAACAACTGCCTGGCTGGGCGAATCCCAGAAGAAGTTAAACCTTTCTTTTTCGGAGCCTCACTGTGTGCGTTGAAGAAGAAGGATGGGGGAATCAGACCCATTGCGGTTGGAAACACTCTTCGCCGTCTCGTGGCCAAAGCTGCAGTAAGAAACATTCGCCTAGAAGCTGCCAGTTTTCTCCAGCCACACCAACTGGGCTTTGGGGTCCCTCAAGGCAGTGAAGCTGCAGCTCATGCGGCAAGGGCCTACATCAGGGACCTACCAGAAGACAAGGCTGTAGTCAAACTTGATTTTAGAAATGCCTTTAATATGGTAAAGAGAGATGCTGTCTTGCCAGCTGTTCGGGATCGCTTCCCCAGTCTTTTTCCCTTCATCTCAGCTGGCTACAGCAAACCCTCAATTCTTTTGTTTGGATAACATGAAATTCAATCATCAGAAGGTGTTCAGCAGGGTGACCCACTAGCTCCGCTTCTCTTCTGCTTGGCAGTAAGAGAACTAACTTCCAGCCTATGCAGCGAGCTCAACATCTGGTACCTGGATGATGGCACTCTGGCAGGTACTGAAGAGTCCCTGGTAGGGGACCTACAACTGGTGAAAACACAGGGAGAAGACTTGGGACTCATCCTCAATCCCTCCAAGTGTGAAATCATCACAGCGAACCAGGAAATAATCAATGCTGTGCGAAGAATCCTCCCAGAAGTCTCTACTACCACTCCGTCCAACAGTACCCTCCTGGGAGCACCACTGGGTCACCAGGCCATCGACACAGTCCTCAAGGACAAATTGAATGACCTGATGAGAATGGAGGAGAGAATAAGCAATCTTGATGCCCATGATGCTCTGTATCTCCTCACAAGGTGCCTTACTATTCCAAGACTCACTTACTTCCTGAGGTGTGCGCCCTCTTTCGACAACCCAACACTCGACGAATATGACGCACACCTGAGGTCAACCCTTAAGAAGGCACTGAACCTGTCACTAGAGGATCAGCAATGGGATCAGGCAACCCTCCCAGTGCGACTGGGAGGTATAGGGGTGCGCAAAGCAACGCATGTTGCTTTACCTGCTTTTCTGTCTTCGTGTTTGGCTTCCAGTGCATTAGTCAAGAAGATTGTTCCCGAACGCTTGAGAGATGTGGCAGGAGCTCAAGACCCCAGGTTTACTGAAGCAGCGATTCGGTGGGACACCCTTACAGATTCCTCCAGTAGACCAGCTCCTCCCAAAGAACACAAACAGTCCCACTGGGACAAACCGATCATGGAAAAAATCGCCAACACAATGCTCTCCAATGCCTCAGGAAAGGACAAAGCTCGTCTCCTGTCAGTGAAGGCACCACACTCAGGAGATTTCCTGTTAGCTGTTCCCAATTCCTCCTTGGGCACTCGACTAGACCCACAGGCCATTCGGATTGGTGTTGCTCTTCGCCTAGCCGCCCCCATCCTCACCGAACATAGGTGTATTTGCGGCAGGGCGACAGCTGATCAATTCGGACTTCATGGTCTCGTGTGTCACACAGCAGAAGGGAAGTATGCCAGGCATGAGGAGGTCAATGACATCATAAAGAGAAGCCTCGCCACAGCCCGTTGCCCAGCTCAACGGGAACCCCAAGTGCAGAGGTCTGACGGAAGTCAAAAGCGTCCTGATGGAGCCACTATGCTACCTTGGAAGGATGGAAAGCAGATTGCCTGGGACTACACATGTGCTGCCACATTGGCAGACACCTACTTGCCATACTCCGTAGTGGAAGGGGGTGGAGCTGCCAGCCACAGGGAGACCCAGAAGATCCGCAAATATGAAGACCTTCCCTCTTGCTATAACTTCATCCCAATAGGGTCGGAGACCCTTGGAGCATGGGGCAAGTGTGCTCTAAAGTTCCTAATAGAGCTGGGTGAAAAGCTCATCATAGAAACCAAGGACCACAGGGCGACCAGCTTCCTCTTTCAGAGACTCAGTGTTGCAATCCAGAGAGGAAATGCCTGCAGCATTCTGGGCACGCGGCCCACCGCCGGGGAGCTGGACGAAGTATTCGAGATGTAGCTCTGAGTTACCTATGTTGTTTTACTTTCTATCGTATTTTTTGTGAATGTTTTGTCAATGTATTTTGTCTTTAAATAAAATATATATAAAATATAGGGGGTGGTAGGAGAAAATTCTCAAACAGCTTCAGGAAGAACCTTGAGTTTTCCCTGAAGCAAGTTTATTCTTTTCTCTGAGGATGAGGGTCCCTATTACAGTTCTAGAGGTGGTACCTCCCTATATATATATATATATATATATATATATATATATATATATATATATATATATATATATATATATATATATATATATATATATATATATATGCAAAACAACCACAGGGGGGATTAGAATTATAGCTCTATGCCTTTCGTGTTGCAATCAACACATCATCAGGAGCTTGCAAAATTGCCGAAAGGAGGAGGATGTCCAATCAAGTACGTTCCTAGAGGACCGTCTTCTCACCGAACAGGTAAAACTTGCGATTTTGGCTTAAATAGCAACACTCTTTTTGCCGAATAAGGCAATTTATGTCTGCAATAATTTCGCAATAATTGAAACCATTCAGAAAAGGCAGACTCAATTTTTTTTTAACGTGATTTAATAAAATTATAAATACCACACTATTTTACACGTAGATTTAAGAAGGACCTGCACCAGTATGAGCCAGGTCCTTTCTTGTGTTCTTATTTTTACACGAAAATTTGGTAAATGTGCACTAACATATTTTAATTTCACTCTGTCTACATCGAATTAAGAGAAACCATTTCCATCTTTGAGACAAAGTCGGAGAGGATTTTCAAGTTGTCGGAACTGTTCCAGAATGTTAGAAATGGATTCTTCAAGTTTAGTCTTAAGGTTCCTGCACATGAAAAGAGTTTCAAGAATCTTTGCCTAGTTACCGTACACCAACGTGGAAAATTTGAAACTGATCGGATGTCCTTCTCGTGTTATGAACGAAATAGAAACGAAATTAGAAGAAAATTAAATCTTGGCAACCAGTTAAAGGAAGACCTTCTGGAATACCTAACATATATTTATATTCATTCTTTAACTGTATCAAAAACCCACGATGATCATTTACTTAGTTTCTTCGTGCCTCACCACTGGTAGTTTCTTCGTGCCTCACCACTGGTAGTTTCTTCATGCCTCACCACTGGTAGTTTCTTCGTGCCTCACCACTGGTAGTTTCTTCGTGCCTCACCACTGGTAGTTTCTTCATGCCTCACCACTGGTAGTTTCTTCATGCCTCACCACTGGTAGTTTCTTCGTGCCTCACCACTGGTAGTTTCTTCGTGCCTCACCACTGGTAGTTTCTTCATGCCTCACCACTGGTAGTTTCTTCATGCCTCACCACTGGTAGTTTCTTCATGCCTCAACACTCGTAGTTTCTTCGTGCCTCACCACTGGTAGTTTCTTCGTGCCTCACCACTGGTAGTTTCTTCGTGCCTCACCACTGGTAGTTTCTTCTTGCCTCACCACTGGTAGTTTCTTCATGTCTCACCACTGGTAGTTTCTTCATGCCTCACCACTGGTAGTTTCTTCGTGCCTCACCACTGGTAGTTTCTTCGTGCCTCACCACTGGTAGTTTCTTCATGCCTCACCACTGGTAGTTTCTTCATGTCTCACCACTGGTAGTTTCTTCGTGCCTCACCACTGGTAGTTTCTTCGTGCCTCACCACTGGTAGTTTCTTCATGCCTCACCACTGGTAGTTTCTTCATGCCTCACCACTGGTAGTTTCTTCATGTCTCACCACTGGTAGTTTCTTCATGTCTCCCCACTGGTAGTTTCTTCATGTCTCACCACTGGTAGTTTCTTCATGCCTCACCACTGGTAGTTTCTTCATGCCTCACCACTGGTAGTTTCTTCATGCCTCACCAATGGTAGTTTCTTCATGCCTCACCACTGGTAGTTTCATGTCTCACCACTGTTAGTTTCTTCATGTCTCACCACTGGTAGTTTCTTCATGCCTCACCACTGGTAGTTTCTTCATGTCTCACCACTGGTAGTTTCTTCATATCTCATCACTGGTAGTTTCTTCATGCCTCACCACTGGTAGTTTCTTCATGTCTCACCACTGGTAGTTTCTTCATGCCTCACCACTGGTAGTTTCTTCGTGCCTCACCACTGGTAGTTTCTTCATGCCTCACCACTGGTAGTTTCTTCATGTCTCACCACTGGTAGTTTCTTCATGTCTCACCACTGGTAGTTTCTTCATGTCTCACCACTGGTAGTTTCTTCATGCCTCACCACTGGTAGTTTCTTCATGCCTCACCACTGGTAGTTTCTTCATGTCTCACCACTGGTAGGTTCTTCATGTCTCACCACTGGTAGTTTCTTCATGCCTCACCACTGGTAGTTTCTTCATGTCTCACCACTGGTAGTTTCTTCATGCCTCACCACTGGTAGTTTCTTCATGTCTCATCACTGGTAGTTTCTTCATGCCTCACCACTGGTAGTTTCTTCATGCCTCACCACTGGTAGTTTCTTCATGTCTCACCACTGGTAGTTTCTTCATGTCTCACCACTGGTAGTTTCTTCATGTCTCACCACTGGTAGTTTCTTCATGCCTCACCACTGGTAGTTTCTTCATGCCTCACCACTGGTAGTTTCTTCAAGTCTCACCACTGGTAGTTTCTTCATGCCTCACCACTGGTAGTTTCTTCATGCCTCACCACTGGTAGTTTCTTCATGTCTCACCACAGGTAGTTTCTTCATGTCTCACCACTGGTAGTTTCTTCATGCCTCACCACTGGTAGTTTCTTCATGTCTCATCACTGGTAGTTTCTTCATGCCTCACCACTGGTAGTTTCTTCATGCCTCACCACTGGTAGTTTCTTCATGTCTCACCACTGGTAGTTTCTTCATGTCTCACCACTGGTAGTTTCTTCATGTCTCACCACTGGTAGTTTCTTCATGTCTCACCACTGGTAGTTTCTTCATGCCTCACCACTGGTAGTTTCTTCATGCCTCACCACTGGTAGTTTCTTCAAGTCTCACCACTGGTAGTTTCTTCATGCCTCACCACTGGTAGTTTCTTCATGCCTCACCACTGGTAGTTTCTTCAAGTCTCACCACTGGTAGTTTCTTCGTGCCTCACCACTGGTAGTTTCTTCATGCCTCACTGCTGGTAGTTTCTTTATGTCTCACCACTGGTAGTTTCTTCATGTCTCACCACTGGTAGTTTCTTCATGCCTCACCACTGGTAGTTTCTTCATGCCTCACCACTGGTAGTTTCTTCACGCCTCACCACTGGTAGTTTCTTCATGCCTCACCACTGGTAGTTTCTTCATGCCTCACCACTGGTAGTTTCTTCATGCCTCACCACTGGTAGTTTCTTCATGCCTCACCACTGGTAGTTTCTTCACGCCTCACCACTGGTAGTTTCTTCATGCCTCACCACTGGTAGTTTCTTCATGCCTCACCACTGGTAGTTTCTTCATGCCTCACCACTGGTAGTTTCTTCACGCCTCACCACTGGTAGTTTCTTCACGCCTCACCACTGGTCTGTAGTGTCCATCTCTGAACTTTAAATAATCTCCCCCTAACATTCATGAGATATTCTGAAATATACAAGAAAACAATCTGTCTCCTGATCACAAATTATTCATTTTTCCACTTCTGTGATTACCTGGTCTTCTGTTTACTGAAGATTTATTACTGTTTCCTCTACCAACACTTTCCCAGTTTCTTTATCCTGTTCCATGTTCCTATGACAGTTGACTTTACTTTGTCTTGGTTTTGTCTCAGAAAACTTATGACTATATTGTTTTGGGTTCACCGAAGACTTTGTTGTTAATTTTCTACATACAACGAGGCTCTTCTGAACGGCTGTAGACAATCCCTCAAGGAAGGTTCCTTGATGCTGGTGAGGGGAGGCTCTTGATCTAAGGAACTGGACCTGTGCTTATATTCCTTGAATCGAGTCTGAATGCTCTCCATTCCCCCAGGCACTGTATGACTCACGGGTTTAGCGCTTACCATGAATGTAATAATAATATAGACAATCTTTCTTGTACATACTGCATGTGTCCTTCAAAACACTGAAGACAGTCATTCAAATACCTGTGTACTTGGAAACAATGTACACAGCCGATCGTGAACCGGCGTCCTTTGAATTAATGTAGGCAGCTAATTATGTACCTATGTTCTTTGAATCATTATAGACAGTCAGTCATATACCTGCGCCCTTTGAATCATTATAGATAGTTATATACAAACGTTCTTTGAATCAGTATAGATACTTAGTCATGTACCAACCTCTTTTTTTTTATTATCACACTGGCCGATTCCCACCAAGGCAGGGTGGCTCGAAAAAGAAAAACTTTCACCATTATTCACTCCATCATTGTCTTGCCAGAAGGGTGCTTTACTACAGTTTTTAAACTGCAACATTAACACCCCTCCTTCAGAATGCAGGCACTGTACTTCCCATCTCCAGGACTCAAGTCCGGCCTGCCGGTTTCCCTGAACCCCTTCATAAATGTTACTTTGCTCACACTCCAACAGCACGTCAAGTATTAAAAACCATATGTCTCCATTCACTCCTATCAAACAAACTCATGCATGCCTGCTGGAAGTCCAAGCCCCTCGCACACAAAACCTCCTTTACCCCCTCCCTCCAACCT
This sequence comes from Cherax quadricarinatus, assembly GCF_038502225.1. Lineage (NCBI taxonomy): Eukaryota > Metazoa > Arthropoda > Malacostraca > Decapoda > Parastacidae > Cherax > Cherax quadricarinatus. The sequence goes on from NC_091340.1 coordinate 15,430,914, forward strand.
TTCCTAGGCCGACCCCTACCCCACCTTCCTTCCACTACAGACTGATACACTCTTGAAGTCATTCTGTTTCGCTCCATTCTCTCTACATGTCCGAACCACCTCAACAACCCTTCCTCAGCCCTCTGGACAACAGTTTTGGTAATCCCGCACCTCCTCCTAACTTCCAAACTACGAATTCTCTGCATTATATTCACACCACACATTGCCCTCAGACATGACATCTCAACTGCCTCCAGCCTTCTCCTCGCTGCAACATTCATCACCCATGCTTCACACCCATATAAGAGTGTTGGTAAAACTATACTCTCATACATTCCCCTCTTTGCCTCCAAGGACAAAGTTCTTTGTCTCCACAGACTACTAAGTGCACCACTCACCCTTTTCCCCTCATCAATTCTATGATTCACCTCATCTTTCATAGACCCATCCGCTGACACGTCCACTCCCAAATATCTGAATACATTCACCTCCTCCATACTCTCTCCCTCCAATCTGATATCCAATCTTTCATCACCTAATCTTTTTGTTATCCTCATAACCTTACTCTTTCCTGTATTCACCTTTAATTTTCTTCTTTTGCACACCATACCAAATTCATCCACCAATCTCTGCAACTTCTCTTCAGAATCTCCCAAGAGCACAGTGTCATCAGCAAAGAGCAACTGTGACAACTCCCACTTTATGTCTGATTCTTTATCTTTTAACTCCACGCCTCTTGCCAAGACCCTCGCATTTACTTCTCTTACAACCCCATCTATAAATATATTAAACAACCACGGTGACATCACACATCCTTGTCTAAGGCCTACTTGTACTGGGAAATAATTTCCCTCTTTCCTACATACTCTAACTTGAGCCTCACTATCCTCGTAAAAACTCTTCATTGCTTTCAGTAACCTACCTCCTACACCATACACCTGCAACATCTGCCACATTGCCCCCCTATCCACCCTGTCATACGCCTTTTCCAAATCCATAAATGCCACAAAAACCTCTTTAGCCTTATCTAAATACTGTTCACTTATATGTTTCACTGTAAACACCTGGTCCACACACCCCCTACCTTTCCTAAAGCCTCCTTGTTCATCTGCTATCCTATTCTCCGTCTTACTCTTAATTCTTTCAATAAAATAACTCTACCATACACTTTACCAGGTATACTCAACAGACTTATCCCCCTATAATTTTTGCACTCTCTTTTGTCCCCTTTGCCTTTATACAAAGAAACTATGCATGCTCTCTGCCAATCCCTAGGTACCTTACCCTCTTCCATACATTTATTAAATAATTGCACCAACCACTCCAAAACTATATCCCCACCTGCTTTTAACATGTCTATCTTTATCCCATCAATCCCGGCTGTCTTACCCCCTTTCATTTTACCTACTGCCTCACGAACTTCCCCCACACTCACAACTGGCTCTTCCACACTCCTACAAGATGTTATTCCTCCTTGCCCTATACACGAAATCACAGCTTCCCTATCTTCATCAACATTTAACAATTCCTCAAAATATTCCCTCCATCTTCCCAATACCTCTAACTCTCCATTTAATAACTCTCCTCCCCTATTTTTAACTGACAAATCCATTTGTTCTCTAGGCTACCTTAACTTGTTAATCTCACTCCAAAACTTTTTTCTTATTTTCAACAAAATTTGTTGATAACATCTCACCCACTCTCTCATTTGCTCTCTTTTTACATTGCTTCACCACTCTCTTAAACTCTCTCTTTTTCTCCATATACTCTTCCCTCCCTGCATCACTTTTTGAATCGGTATTAACAGTCATGTACCTGCGCCCTTTAAATTATTATAGACAGTCCGCCATGTACCAACATTCTTTGAATCTATACAGACAGCCAGTCATGTACCAACGTTCGCTGAATCAGTATAGACAGTTAGTCATACACCAATGGTTTTTGAATCAGTAGAGGCAGTTACTCATGTACCTGCGTCCTTTGAAATGCTTCGACCAACATTCTTAAAACAAATTCCTATTTCCCAAAGCATTGCAACTAACTAGTCTCCACCGCCAAAATCCTCTACCTCTCTCTCCCTTAAGCATTTCCTCGTAAATGTTTCACTACTCGAAAAAAAAAAATTACTCCATCCTGATGTCGTGCACTTTCTCTCTCAGCCATGATGATTCAGGAGAGCGGAGGAAGCTATATGTACTTACAAGAGGCGTTTGGTCCCATACCTGCATTCATCTACCTGTGGCAGTTACTTATGATCAAAGTGCCAAGCAAGAGAGCCATCGGGGCACTAACCTTTGCTAACTACATCCTAAAGCCCTTCTTTCCAGACTGCCAGGAGCCTCCACAGTCCGCTCTCAGGATCGTGGGAATTCTTCTCATTGGTGAGTGTAAGAAGCGTAAGAAGAGTGTATTGTTTTTGTGAATGTAAAGAGTGAGTAAACCTGCTTTGTAGTCACAGTGGGATCTATGCTAACCAGAGGCTTATATTTTGGGTGTGCTTGGTGAGCGCCGCACACCCACTGAAGTTAGTAAATTCGTCATAAATATTAAATTCACTTAATAATATAATCGTGCATTACAATAGGAAACGATTTTTTGTCCCTTATTATGAAATATTATGGCAGTTCTGAGATTACACTTCACACCCCCATAGCTAGTTGTATCATGATATGACGCTGGGTGGATGGCGGGATAATTGGGAAAGTGACAGAAATAAGGGCCGAAGGGTGAGCGACATTCCACCAGCACACATCCTGTGTTCGTTTCCGTGGTGAAAAGATGTATGCACAAATTCAATGAAAATTCATTACCTGAAACTGATTTTCATTATAATAATTCTGTTCTTGCAGCATCGTGATATAATCTGGTCATAATTTATTTTCAAATCTAATAATACATTCAAACAAAAATTAAGTCAGGTCGAAGTCTGGGCTGTTGACGTTACAATATCAGCTGTTGTTTACAGTAGTCGACGGTAACAGTTTAGCCAAGGAAAGACTAAGGGACCTCAGTTTACTCTCTTTTGAAACAAGTTTACTGAAGCAAAGATTCATTGTATGAAGACGTTAGGTAAAGTTTGTCAGGAAACAGAACAAGTGTTTCCTGACGCGGGTCTTAGATGATGAGCCGCCGTTGGGGCTTTTGGCCATCTGACCGAGGCCTTCTGCTGGCTTACCAGTCCATCCCTTTAAAAATTATAGTCACAGTTATAACCATAAAAAAGGTAGTAGCTTGTACGATGAGATCATAGAACAGTTTACATCTCAAATAAGAAAAGAACCGACGTACAAGTGAATTAAGTAAATAAAATTATCTGGTGCTTTTATTTTTAAATTTATACATAAGATAAAATTTATCTATCATTTTGCAGTTCATACAAGTTATAGAATATTAGGAATTCAGTTTATGAATTCATATCGTTTGCAATTTGCAATTCGCATTATTTATAGAAATAGCCTAAAGTTTGTGTGTTTATTTTTGAGTAATACTTACGCCAGAATAGTAAGGTTGATCACGGTAACAGAGTGCACAGTGCACACACTGTGACAGTAGTAGGTTGATCACGGTAACAGAGTGCACAGTGCACACACTGTGACAGTAGTAGGTTGATCACGGTAACAGAGTGCACAGTGCACACACTGTGACAGTAGTAGGTTGATCACGGTAACAGAGTGCACAGTGCACACACTGTGACAGTAGTAGGTTGATCACGGTAACAGAGTGCACAGTGCACACACTGTGACAGTAGTAGGTTGATCACGGTAACAGAGTGCACAGTGCACACACTGTGACAGTAGTAGGTTGATCACAGTAACAGAGTGCACAGTGCACACACTGTGACAATAGTAGGTTGATCACGGTAACAGAGTGCACAGTGCACACACTGTGACACTAGTAGGTTGATCACGGTAACAGAGTGCACAGTGCACACACTGTGACAATAGTAGGTTGATCACAGTAACAGAGTGCACAGTGCACACACTGTGACAGTAGTAGGTTGATCACGGTAACAGAGTGCACAGTGCACACACTGACAATAGTAGGTTGATCACGGTAACAGAGTGCACAGTGCACACACTGTGACACTAGTAGGTTGATCACGGTAACAGAGTGCACAGTGCACACACTGACACTAGTAGGTTGATCACGGTAACAGAGTGCACAGTGCACACACTGTGACAGTAGTAGGTTGATCACGGTAACAGTGCACAGTGCACACACTGTGACACTAGTAGGTTGATCACGGTAACAGAGTGCACAGTGCACACTGTGACAGTAGTAGGTTGATCACGGTAACAGAGTGCACAGTGCACACATTGACACTAGTAGGTTGATCACGGTAACAGAGTGCACAGTGCACACACTGTGACAGTAGTAGGTTGATCACGGTAACAGTGCACAGTGCACACACTGTGACACTAGTAGGTTGATCACGGTAACAGAGTGCACAGTGCACACACTGTGACAGTAGTAGGTTGATCACGGTAACAGAGTGCACAGTGCACACACTGTGACAGTAGTAGGTTGATCACGGTAACAGAGTGCACAGTGCACACACTGTGACAGTAGTAGGTTGATCACGGTAACAGAGTGCACAGTGCACACACTGTGACAATAACCATCATACGCCACTGATGCGAACCTAATTGTGTTAAGAAATCTACCTTGTTGGTTGAATATTATTAGTTGATTCAGGAGGTGTGGGTGAAGGTGAGGTGATGGGGAAAGTGACGGTGAGGGAGTGGGTGAAGGTGAGGTGATGGGGAAAGTGACGGTGAGGGAGTGGGTGAAGGTGAGGGTGAGGGAGTGAGGTCAGTCGCAGGGATCAGCGTGGGAGGGATTCATTGTGGATATCAGGTTTTGGGGATATCAGGCTCTAGATAGGAGGGAGTGACGCGGGTGGAGGGTCATTGTGGGGAATTAGGTAATCACTCAGAAAATATTTGTCCCGAAAACAGTTACTCTGAATCAGTCATTGTAAGTATATATCACAACTACTACCATGTCCTGTAAGCAGCACATGTAAGACATATATAACATGTTAGGCCAATCACTGAGTAAATGACACCTGTCAGAGCCTCCAGAAAATGTTGAAAGCCTTGTACAGAGATTTGTCCCAGAACACAGTGTTGCCTTGCACAGAGATTTGTCCCAGAACACAGTGTTGCCTTGCACAGAGATTTGTCCCAGAACACAGTGTTGCCTTGCACAGAGATTTGTCCCAGAACACAGTGTTGCCTTGCACAGAGATTTGTCCCAGAACACAGTGTTGCCTTGCACAGAGATTTGTCTCAGAACACAGTGTTGCCTTGCACAGAGATTTGTCCCAGAACACAGTGTTGCCTTGCACAAAGATTTGTCCCAGAACACAGTGTTGGCGAGATAGAGATAGACTGATTTAATAAGGACAACCAGAGTCAAGGTGACATACGTGGAAGATGAAAAAGAGATGACCCAATGTTGGAATGGAATTGTTTAGTCTCAGGAAGGTTGACTAATGGACAGCACAGCATCAAGAGTAACATATATATATATATATATATATATATATATATATATATATATATATATATATATATATATATATATATATATATATATATATATATATATATATATATATGTCGTGCCGAATAGGCAGAACTTGCGATCTTGGCTTAAATAGCAACGTTCATCTTGCCATATAGGACAAGTGAAAATTTGTGTATGCAGTAATTTCGCCAAAATCATTCTGAACCTAACGGAAAAAATATATTTCACTGTGTTTGTTTAGTATTATTTTAGTTTAGTATTATTATAAACAAATCTAAAATATATTTAGTTGGGTTAGGCGAAAATAAATTGTTCTTGTTATAATAAGGTTAGGTAAGTTTTCTAAGGTTCTTTTGGTGCAAAATTAAAAAATTTTACATTAACATTAATGAAAAAAATATATCTTTAAACGTTTAAAAGAAAACTTCAGAAAGAACTTAATTTTACATGAGTTCTTGCTAATTGACCAGTTTTACATATTCGGCACGATATATATATATATATATATATATATATATATATATATATATATATATATGTGTGTGTGTGTGTGTGTGTGTGTGTGTAAGGTATATAAGACATAAAATTAGGCCAGAAATCAGTGATGGTGTTCAGAGTGGTCCTGAAGGTAGGAAAGGATCTGAGTCTCAACCACACAAATACGTCTCTGTCAGAACAATTTGGTAAGCAAGCACACTGATTTTTGTAGAAGAGTTTGTATAAAAAGTAAATATGCAAAACTCAGATGGCAGAAGCACTTTTGGCCCATACCAGGCATGTTCAACTTAAACCAAACCATTCCTTCTCATGTATTTATCAAGTCCTCCCTCAAAGTTATCCAAAGTGTTGGATTCAATAACATTATTATAAAAATTCACAGCTAATCCACAAACTGGAGATGATAACTAGACGACGTTTCGGTCAATTCTTGACTATTACCAATATACTGGAAAAGGCAAGTAACTACGGAGAAGAAAGATTTATGTTAAGATTCTGTATATTATGTTCTACTGAAGATAACATTGTCTGTGAAATATTTGTCTCTTCTTGGTGTGAACACTTTGTTTACTAAGTCTATCAGAAACAGAACAGTCACTTTCACTAATTTATTAAACAAGACAAGAGAAACAGGAGAGGAAGTAACTCCTGTAGTATCACAATGTCAGAAAGATGGCAATTGCATTAATTAGGCGACATGCAAATTATTAAGATTCTAGTAGTCAAAAATATATAATTAAAACAAGGCGCAGGTGTTTTCTCTGAAGAAATTTTTTAAGATGAAAGAAAATCCTCTCATTATGAGAGGGTAATTATGAGAGAGTAATTAAATGAGAGACAAACATGTAGAGAATGATACTCATTTGCAGTGACATATTAATAAGACTAGCTTATTGTTACGACTTTGATGTCGTAACTTAAATAAATATTCCTGGTTCCTAAAGGCTACTCACACTGCTGTCTAGGGGTTATAAAATTACTCTGGAAACACAGCAAACCTTGGGCCAGCATGTACTCATATATTTAACAATATTAATTATTATTAGAAAGGAAGGACAAAAACTCACCTATATAAAAATATACATATAATAGTAAATTACATACAACTTACAATCTACTCCAAAAAACCATCACATCCCAGGTCACATTAACTCACTAGCACACTGCTACTATTGAGTCAAAGAAAATAAATGAACATTTATGAACAGGGAGGCTCCGTGAGATCCTCCCCCCACCCTTTCTGCAGGCTACTTAGCCTACAGTGGAAACGTTAAATACTCTCCAAAACACTGGCCCCTGCATACTAGGGCTTTACAAATAAACATTAGAGCACTTAAACACACTTATAGTATACACTAAAAAACTTACCAAAATTACCTACTCAGATTATCGTCCAAACATAATGGCTTCACCCTGTCACCACCCGTCTGGTACTGAACTAAACACACCACTCATCTGCTCCTGTCCTGGGAACTGCCTGACTGGCAGGAATAAAATGCGTTCGCTTACAGGGAATAATACACGTCCACTTTCCGTATACTACGCGGAAAATGACATTATATATGGAGCGTTATTTTATAATATATTTTTCTGTAACACACTGCGTAACACTAATTACATTCATGATTCATGTGTTTTTTTTTCTAATCCTTGATTTAATTTACCATAATCAGTTTACTACTTTGAGAACTGTTTGTAACGACTGTAATTGTGTGTAATTTGTCTACTTTCAATGTGTATTGTGTGTCCTCAGTAACATTAGCATGGGTCAACTCCAGGAAGATAAAATGGGCTGCCAGAGTGCAGAACATTCTGGCACTGACTAAGGTATTGGCACTCATCATGATCATCACAATTGGTATCTACTATCTGGTGTTGGGACGCACGCACAACTTTGATGATGTCATGGCTGGCACCAACTGGGATCCTGCCTTAATAGCCACAGCCTTTTATCAAACATTTTATACCTACAGTGGCTGGTAAGGATGGTGTTACTGCCTCTTTGTATTTACACTCTCAGCCTTGCCTTAAAAAGTTTAGAATTACTTGCCACGAGATATTTTCAATTTATATGTTGTAATTATTAACAACTATACTGGTTTAAAAATCTTTCTTAATTTCTCTACTTATCGTGTCTTTTTATTTTTAATCTTCAATATGTGTCGTCAAGTGTGAGATGCATTATTATTTTCTTACCATAGTTCATCTAGAGTACTTTGAAACTTTTGGTCTTAAGATTGATGTTGAAAGCTGCAAAGAAACAGTTTCAGCTTCTCAAGGAAGAGAATAAAAAAAAAGATTTAGAAGAGAAAAGGAAGAAGTTGTAGAGTAACAGGTAGAAAGTTGTGGGTGGAAAACTATTGTAGCAATAGATGAAGAAAGTTGAAGAAGTAAGTGAAGGGAGCACATACATCTTCCCTCAGTTTGCTTTATAATGAATGTAGTTTAGTTAAGAATATGGAGAGACACAGGATATTTACATGTCAAGACTGGAATATATTTACTGTTGGAGACCTACAAGTTAAATGTATGGGCAGAGCAGTTTGTAACAGTGATAATTAAATAAAATATAGACTAATCCTGAGATTTTGTATAGCACTCCTTCTTATACAGCTGTACCTCAATACACTTACTGCTACTGATAAATATAACCAATACTATACTATACTATACTGTACTACCACTAATACTACTGTTATTCTTCTACTATAGTTGTGCAATCTGGGGAGAAACGATAGAGAGGCGCTAGAAGGGGCTATCGAAGAGGAGGAAATCTGGAAGGTGCTTACGGAGATGAGCATGGGAAAGGCGCCGGGTATCGATGGTCTACAGTGTGAATTTTGCGTGCAGCATAGGGAGCTGATGCGGGGATTTCTGGTTCAGTTGATGAATTTGACGAAAGAGAGGGTTACGTTGGATGAGATGCAGGCCAAGGTGGTGGTGGTGCGGGTGCTGAAGGGGAAGCAGCAGCCTACCCTTCGGGATTACCGAGTCATTTTGTTGTTGTACACTGACTACAAGCTGTTCGCGAAGGTCTTAGGGAACCGCGTCAAATGCTTCGTAGGGAGGGTGGTGTTGGAGAGTCAATTTGGGTTGCCAGGGAGGTCGATGGTCACAGGGCACAGGATCCTTAAGGGGTTCGTGGAAGAACTGGAAAGGGGGAGGGGGGGTTGTTAGCATTTGATTGGCAGGGGGCATATGATAAAGTGGAAAGGGGGTCTTTGAGGAGCATCCTCCTCCAAGTGAGTTTCAAGGAGGAAATCGTGGGGTGGGTAGAAACGTTGTACAGGTGTGTGGGTGTGGCGGTCAGCAGGGCTGTCCGATGTCGCACCTCTTGTTTGCATGTGTACAGGACCCCTTTTACAGGTTGGTTGAGGATTGTATATGTGGGGGAGAGGTGTAGGCGACAGACTGATCTGGCCTGGTTTGGTGGGATATGGTGATAACATGACTGTTCTGGCGAGGGAGGGGACACGGTTGGGGGAGTTAGAGGAGGTTGTACCCACGTTTGGGGGTGCTATGGGCATGGAAGTGTACTTTGAGAAATCGTCGATCATGGGGTTGGGGAATGGATGGGAAGAGTGGAGTGGGGATGTGCCGTGGTGCAGTGGCAGGCCGGAAGTTTAAAGATCTGTAACATCATCTATGAGGGTGACCTGGGGGCAGCAAGAGAGGCCAACTCAGTTCAGATGGTGGAACGGGTGAAGCAGCGTCTTTACCATCTGACCCTCGTACAACGAGCTATCATGGTCAATGTCTTACTTTTTAGCACCCTACACCCACCCTACACCACCACCCACATACTGCAAACTTGGTTCGTATAAATACATCTTGCATATTACTGGCACCAGCAAGAGAAAGGTAAAGTGGAAATCAGTTTTCTTCCGTGGCATACAGTGTAGTAGGATACAGACAGGATGTCAGCACAGCATATCTGTGGGACATGTAAAAAAATCCTTGGAAGGAAATCCAGAATCACATGCAACCTATGCTCTTCCAAACACCATATCTCTTGTACTAGACTAAATACAGCCTCAAAAAATGACCTCGAACTAGCAAGGTGCTTCTGGTTGTGCAATAAAGATGTAGAACTTTGGGCAGGTATCAGAAAGGTACTAAGGAGAGTAATAAATGATAAAAATAATCAAGAAAACAAGGATGACCTCTTGGATAGTCTACCAAAAATATATAAAACATGGGAGCAAGAGATAGTGTATCAAAAAATGCAGAATGTCCATACCACAACAGATGACTCGAAACTATCTAGTCACCCACATGGTGCTAAGCCAGGCCCATCCCCCAGTCATAGCACTAATACCCACAGTGCTGGTGCTGGCCCAGGCTCCCCCAGGCATAGCACCAATACCCACAGTGCTGGTGCTGGCCCAGGCTCCCCCAGTCATAGCACTAATACCCACAGTGCTGGTGCTGGCCCAGGCCCAGCCGCTGACCCAGACCCAGCCCCACCCCCCAGCCCCAGTGCTGACCCAGACCCAGCCCCCAGCCTTACTGCCAGCCCAGACTCTCCTAGCGACACTACCCAAACCACCACAAAAACAGTAAATATACAACCATCATTGCACAAGACCGTGGCCCACAGTACAGATGTTGGAGAGGAGTCTCCTCCTTCCTCTACTGGGGAAAGTAGATGGAATCCAGGACGGGGTGGCCCTGGCTTGGATACTGAGGATTATAGTGCAGTCCCAGAACCTGCAGAAATTGACAACACACCTCCCAACAATTCTCAACCAAAGGTGAATTTGTGCAAATATTATGCTTGGGGCATCTGTAAGCATGAAATAACAGGGGAAAAAATGGGACATGCAACTTTGACCATCCCAAAAAATGTAGCGACCTCCTGTCTAAAGGAGTGTGTCGTTCTTCTTCCTGTACTTTCTTTCACCCAAAAATGTGCCACTCCTCGGTCCTCCCGAAGCAGTGTTACAACATCGAGTGCCCTGCATACCATCTAAAAGGGACCAGGAGGCACAGACTCCACAAGACAAACAATAGTAGCTACGACAACCCAACTCCAGGTGATTTTTTAGTGGCAGGAAACGAAAAAAGAAAATGGAAGGAAATAACAAAAATAGTCCACCACCTTGGAGCCTTGTTGGACTGGAGGCGCAGCCAGTGGCCACCCATGGCCCTCCAGAATTACAACTACTGATGCCAATAACAAAATCCCCCCAACAAACACAGAATACAACCTCGTTCATATTTGCTAATATACAGGGCCTTAAGCCATCCACCAACAACAAAATACCTTTTATCAGTGGACTTCTAGTGGAGTCTAATGCAATGTTTGCAGCCTTCACAGAGACTCACACAAAAGATCACTTTGACAGTAAAATATGGATAAGTGGTTACAACCTTTTTAGATGTGACAGAAAAAACAGGCAACAAGGGGGGGTTGGCCTGTATGTCAAAGAGTCCCTTATCTGCATGGAGTTGCTGAACACCACAAATGAGGTAGTTGAAGTTCTATCAATAAAGATCGAGAACCAAAACCTAGTCATTGTGGTTGTATACAAGCCACCAGATGCAACCTCCCAACAGTTCAAGGAACAGCTACTGAAAATCGATTACTGTTTGGAAAACCTTCCAGCTCCATCCCCAAACATCTTACTGCTTGGTGATTTCAACCTAAGGCATACAAAATGGAAGAATGTAGCAAATAATGTTATAGCTGAAACAATCCCTGGAGGTAGCGCAGATGAAAGGTCACACACACATGAGCTACTAAGTCTCTGCGAAAAACACACCTTAAGCCAGCAGATAGTGGAGCCAACAAGACTAGAAAACACACTTGACCTTATCTTCACAAATAATGAGGACCTGATAAGAGACATAAGAATATCAAAAACAACTGATTCCGATCACAATCTAATCGAAGTCCAGACGTACATGCATAGGGGTCCTGAACAACAGAATGCATGTACCTGTGAAGGTGTCTTCACAAAATACAATTTCAACAACAAGAACATCAACTGAGACCAGGTAAACCATGTCCTAAACGAAACATGTTGGGAAGATGTCTTAAATGACATGGATCCAAACCAGTGCCTTGAAAGGATCAACTTCCTGGTAGCCGAAGCATGTTCTAGGCATATTCCCCTAAGAAAGAAGAAGAGCAGGAGTAAACTGGAGAGAAAAAGACGCTCCCTCTACAGAAGACGACGAAGAGTCACTGAGCTCCTCAGGAGTGCTAGAATATCTGATACACGAAAGGAGGCGCTGACCAGGGAAGTGGAAACTATCGAACTTAAGCTAAATGACTCTTACATGAACCAGGAGAGGCAGGAGGAGCTTAAAGCTATTAGTGAAATTGAAAGAAATTCAAAATATTTCTTTTCATATGCCAAAAACAAGGCAAATACCACATCTAGTATCGGGCCCTTACTCAGACAGGATGGGACTTACACAGATGACAACAAGGAAATGAGTGAAATATTGAAATCCCAGTACGACTCTGTGTTTAGTGAACCACTAATCGGTCTGAGGATCGACGACCCAAATGATTTCTTCATGAATGAGCCTCAAAACTCCATAAATGTATGCCAGATTTCCGACATTACCCTAACTCCGATAGATTTCGAAAAAGCCATTGACAACATGCCTATGCACTCAGCCCCGGGCCCAGACTCGTGGAACTCTGTTTTCATTAAGAACTGCAAGAAACCCCTCTCGCGTGCCCTAAGTACACTATGGAGGAGGAGCTTGGACATGGGTGAAATTCCACAGTCACTTAAAACAACGGATATAGCCCCACTCCATAAAGGTGGCAGCAAAGCATTAGCTAAGAACTATAGACCAATAGCTCTGACGTCCCACATCATAAAAATCTTTGAAAGAGTGCTAAGAAGCAGGATTGCAAATCACCTGGATTCCCAAAATCTGCACAATCCAGGGCAACATGGGTTCAGGGCAGGTCGCTCCTGCCTCTCACAACTACTGGATCACTATGACATGGCCTTGGATGCACTGGAAGAAAATCAGAATGCAGATGTAATATACAAAGACTTTGCAAAAGCATTTGACAAATGCGATCGTGGCGTAATAGCCCATAAAATACGTGCTAAAGGAATAACTGGGAAAGTGGGGAGATGGATCTTCAACTTCCTAACAAATCGAACACAAAGAGTAGTGGTCAGCAGAGTTAAATCGGAGGCTGCCATAGTGAAGAGCTCTGTTCCACAAGGCACAGTACTCGCCCCCATCTTATTCCTTATCCTCATATCAGACATAAACAGAGATATACACCACAGCACCGTATCATCCTTTGCGGATGATACTAGGATCTGCATGAGGCTGTCATCTGCTGAGGACGCGGTTAACCTCCAAGAAGATATAAACAAAGTTTTCCAGTGGGCAACGGTAAACAATATGATGTTCAATGAGGACAAATTCCAACTACTCCGTTATGGAAAACTGGAGGAGATAATAACTAGAACAGAGTATACTACTGACTCCGGCCATACAATAGAGTGGAAAAATAATGTAAGGGACCTGGGAGTAGTAATGTCTGAGGATCTCACTTTCAAGGATCACAACAGTGCCACGATCGCACGTGCAAAGAAAATGATAGGATGGATAATGAGAACTTTCAAAACGAGAGATGCCAAGCCCATGATGATCCTTTTCAAATCACTTGTTCTCTCTAGGCTGGAATACTGCTGTACATTAACATCTCCATTCAAAGCAGGTGAAATCGCAGATCTAGAGAGTGTACAGAGATCCTTTACTGCACGTATAAGTTCTGTCAAGCACCTTAACTACTGGGAACGCTTGGAAGCACTTGACTTGTACTCGTTGGAACGCAGGAGGGAGAGATATATCATAATCTACACTTGGAAAATCTTGGAAGGAATGGTCCCAAATCTGCACACAGAAATCACTCCCTACGAAAGTAAAAGACTGGGCAGGCGATGCAAAATGCCCCCAATAAAAAGTAGGGGCGCCATTGGTACACTAAGAGAAAACACCATAAGTGTCCGGGGCCCAAAACTGTTCATCAGCCTCCCATCAAGCATTAGGGGAATTGCCAATAAACCCCTGGCTGCCTTCAAGAGAGAGCTGGACAGATACCTAAAGTCAGTGCCGGATCAGCCGGGCTGTGGCTCGTACGTTGGACTGCGTGCGGCCAGCAGTAACAGCCTAGTTGATCAGGCCCTGATCCATCGGGAGGCCTGGTCATGGACCGGGCCGCGGGGGCGTTGATCCCCGGAATAACCTCCAGGTAACCTCCAGGTATAGCGGCAGTGTTTCTGTTGATAGGGACGGCAATTACGCATATTCTCAGGCGAGTGTTCAAATTCTTGTGGGGTTCGGGGTGTGATTGGTTGCATAGAGTGCTAGTGACATTGCCTGTATGTTCAGAGTGGGTTGGGTTTAGTGGACCTGTTTTAGCACATCAACTGTGTGTTTATTTGGTGGGAGGTGTTACATGTAGGAGGTTCTCATGGGAGCAGATGGGCAGGGTGCATGACTGGCTGTGGGGATTTTGTGTAGAATGATTGTATGTAGGGTAGTGGTGCCGGTGGAGGGGATTTTCCCAATGTACACATGGGGGTACATACAGCACTGTTTCAGCAAATTGCGGTTGCATCCCAGGGCTTGCAAGGTCATGTATCATTTCCTGCATGGTATTTTGCCGACGGGAGCGGTAGTTACAAACAGATGGGTCGTGGAGGGAGGGAGGTGTGGGTTATGTGGGGGGGGGGGAGGAGACAGCGTATCATGTGGTACATTTTTGCCAGGGTTTGGGGGGCCATAGGGAATGGATGAGTAGGGTGGTGGTGAGGGTTGGATGGAGGGGAGGTGTCGGTGCTGTGAGCGCTTATTCTTGACGTAGGGGGGTGGACGTGGGTGTAGCCAAGGCCCTAGCATATGTAATGGTGGATTTTGTATATATTTCGTGGGGAATGTGGGGGAGGAGGGTGGGAAATGGTGGGGGGTAGCATTTTCGGAGGGTTATAGAGCTCTCACTGTAAGGGACTTCCTGGCATTGTGAAAGGAGAGGTAGAGTGTAAGGGGGGGGGGTCTGCTGAAGTCATGAGGGAGGGGGGTTCTCAGAGGTTGCAACGATTTCACCTCCTGGGGTGTGTGAGGTGTGATATGTGGTCGTGCATGAGCGGAGGTGTGTTGTGTGTACCGCGAGTGGTCCGAGGACCTAATATTTCTCATTAGTGGATGTTGTTACATGGTATATTGTATTTACATGTCTGTACCATTTTTTTCTGATATTTTGCTTTCACCTTTCATTGTTACTCATGTCAGGATGTGAGTAGGTGGATGGGTGGAAAACACAACTGGGGGGTGGGGGAGTTTTCCCGCCTGGTTGTGCAGGTGTGAGTTTAGATTACAAAAGATTTTCATATCTGCTGAAAATCAGTTATGTGTGATTTATGTATTTCCATGTTGTTGTATTGTATTGGTTTCAATAATATGTACCTAAACCAAGAATGGTGGCTGAGGCTTGTGCAAGCGGTCTGTGACCACATATTGCCCAACGGTGGATGGCAAGCTAACTGGACTGTTACTGTATATATGTAATCATTTATGACGGTTAGTTAGTTAAAGATTAGCCGGTATTCTCCCGGCCCGGGCCTTGTCCAAGTGGTGGCCCGGCCTTGGCTCCCTCTTTAGGGAGTGTCTGAGACCTAAGTCTCCCATGGGAGGAGGCACAAGTACCTCCTCATCTTTGGGACCAACTGTCCCCAGGCCTAGCCACAAGCTAGGCCTCTCTGGTCTGCCATCCCCGCCCCAAGGGGACTAATGGGAATGACAGTCTTATGAGCTAAAGGCTCGGGCTCAGGCACCTACCCTACCCTAGAAGGGTTAGGCATGGTGTCGATGATTTTTTATGACGGTTGTTATTTCACGTTCCTTTGTAAACCATGTCAGGTTTAGCACAGTTGTACGGGTGGGGTCCTAGGGGGGTGTAGTTCCCACAGGCAGTTGTGCGTCTGGTGTGTTTTTAGGCAACAGACGGTTATCATACCTGTTGTAGGCCAGTTTATGTGGAGTTTTATTTTTTTTTTTGATGCATTGTAATGTTTTAAGTCAAATAAAAAAACTACTACTATAGCAGTAAGCCTGTTTAGATACAGCTGCTTAAGAGCGTCGTATGGGTACGGAACAATGAAACAACTACTGAAAGGCACAGACGAACTAATTAAAATATTCATTGCCACCAAATATTTTATTAAAATTACTGTTAACAGAATCTAAGAGATACTTTCTAAGTTTGGAATAAATATCTGTATCACTTAGATGATTATTCGTTTTACCTTGGTAATCGGTTTCTTTCAAAATTACTACTGTATTTATTGTATATGCTTTGATAATGTGCAAATTTGTATTACTAATAAGTTTTTCATAAGATTTAACAAAATCGTTGAGAGTAATTGGGAATATTCTGTTAAATTATAGAACTATAAACCATCCCGTTATTCATGTTAATTTTATCACTGGATGAGTTATTAGATTTTTCTAACTTACAAAAATGCTTTTGCAATTTTCACAGATTGTAGATGAAGATATCATGAAGATTTATGAAATTACTAATGATTTAAAATACCTAAAATACTCAATTGATAAATATTTTAAAATTGCGAGAAATACTTTCTGCAATCCAAACAAGGACAAACAATTTTATTCAACTAAAAATATGTTGGTTTTCCCTCACCATGAAAACTTTCTTCATATACCTTCTTAAGAATTTTAAAAACTCGATACAGCAAAATAAAAAAAAATATTAAAAATTCTCCAAAAAAGGCTGAGGGCTGGGTCTACAAGATCCCTTGTAAAAAATGTGATAAAGTTTATTTTGGTCAAACTGGGAAAAGTCTTGAACTAAGATTAGAACATAAGAACATAAGAAAGAAGGAATACTGCAGCAGGCCTACTGGCCCATGTAGGGCAGGTCCGTATTCTGGGCACCTCTGCAAAAACAGTGATTATGTGTGAGTGAGGTGAAAGTGTTAAATGATGAAAGTATTTTATTTTGGGGGATTTTCTTTCTTTTTGGGTCACCCTGCCTCGGTGGGAGACGGCCGACTTGTTAAATATATCTATATATATATATATATATATATATATATATATATATATATATAGGGAGTGGTAGGAGAAGAGGTACGTTTATTGTCTTCTCTGAGGATGAGGGTCCCCAGTCCAGGTATAGAGGTGGTACTTCCCTATATATATTGTAATATATATATATATATATATATATATATATATATATATATATATATATATATATTATATATATATATATTTTTTTTTTTTTTTATTATCACACTGGCCGATTCCCACCAAGGCAGGGTGGCCCGAAAAAGAAAAACTTTCACCATCATTCACTCCATCACTGTCTTGCCAGAAGGGTGCTTTACACTACAGTTTTTAAACTGCAACATTAACACCCCTCCTTCAGAGTGCAGGCACTGTACTTCCCATCTCCAGGACTCAAGTCCGGCCTGCCGGTTTCCCTGAACCCCTTCATAAATGTTACTTTGCTCACACTCCAACAGCACGTCAAGTATTAAAAACCATTTGTCTCCATTCACTCCTATCACACACGCTCACGCATGCCTGCTGGAAGTCCAAGCCCCTCGCACACAAAACCTCCTTTACCCCCTCCCTCCAACCTTTCCTAGGCCGACCCCTACCCCGCCTTCCTTCCACTAATCCCATTTATTTCCCCCCACCGAAACTCCCCTCCCCCCTTCAGCTTTGTTTCGCTTAGGGCCAGGACATCCAACTTCTTTTCATACATAACATCAGCAATCATCTGTTTCTTGTCATCCGCACTACATCCATGCACATTTAAGCATCCCAGTTTTATTAAGTTTTTCTTCTTCTCTTATATATATATATATATATATATATATATATATATATATATATATATATATATATATATATATATATATATATATATATATACATGCAAGATTTCAGGTACGTCTTGCTACTTCTATTTACACTTTGGTCACGTTACACATGCATGTACAGGCATATAAATAAATACACACACCCCTCTATGTTTTCTTCTATTTTCTCACTAGTTTCTGATCTTGTTTATTTCCTCTTATCTCCATGGAGAAGAGGAACAGAATTCTTCCTTCGTAAGCCATGCGTGTCGTAAGCCATGCGTGTCGTAAGCCATGCGTGTCGTAAGAGGCGACTAACATGTCGGGAGCAAGAGACTAGTAGCCCCTTCTCCTGTATACATTAATTAAGTTAATATGAGAACATTTTATTTTTCATTTTCGACCACCCTGCCTCGGTGGCCCACCCTGCCTCGGTGGCCCACCCTGCCTCTGTGGGCCACCCTGCCTCGGTGGGCCACCCTGCCTCGGTGAGCCACCCTGCCTCGGTGGGCCACCCTGCCTCGGTGAGCCACCCTGCCTCGGTGGCCCACCCTGCCTCGGTGGGCCACCCTGCCTCGGTGGGCCACCCTGCCTCGGTGGGCCACCCTGCCTCGGTGGCCCACCCTGCCTCGGTGGGCCACCCTGCCTCGGTGGGCCACCCTGCCTCGGTGGGCCACCCTGCCTCGGTGAGCCACCCTGCCTCGGTGGCCCACCCTGCCTCGGTGGGCCACCCTGCCTCGGTGGGCCACCCTGCCTCGGTGGGCCACCCTGCCTCGGTGGGCCACCCTGTCTCGGTGGGCCACCCTGCCTTTGTGGGCCACCCAGCCTCGGTGGGCCACCCTGCCTTGGTAGGTCACCCTGCCTCGGTGGGCCACCCTGTCTCGGTGGACCACCCTGCCTCGGTGAGCCACCCTGCCTCGGTGGCCCACCCTACCTCGGTGGGCCACCCTGCCTCGGTGGGCCACCTTGCCTCGGTGGGCCACCCTGCCTCGGTGGGCCACCCTGCCTCGGTGGGCCACCCTGCCTCGGTGGGCCACCCTGCCTCGGTGGGCCACCCTGCCTCGGTGGCCCATCCTGCCTCGGTGGGCTACCCTGCCTCGGTGAGCCACCCTGCCTCGGTGGGCCACCCTGCCTCGGTGGGCCACCCTGCCTCGGTGGGCCACCCTGCCTCGGTGGGCCACCCTGCCTCGGTGAGCCACCCTGCCTCGGTAGGTCACCCTGCCTCGGTGGGCCACCCTGCCTCGGTGGGCCACCCTGCCTCGGTGGGCCACCCTGCCTCGGTGGCCCACCCTGCCTCGGTGGGCCACCCTGCCTCGGTGAGCCACCCTGCCTCGGTGGCCCACCCTGCCTCGGTGGGCCACCCTGCCTCGGTGGGCCACCTTGCCTCGGTGGGCCACCCTGCCTCGGTGGGCCACCCTGCCTCGGTGGGCCACCCTGCCTCGGTGGGCCACCCTGCCTCGGTGGGCCACCCTGCCTCGGTGGCCCATCCTGCCTCGGTGGGCCACCCTGCCTCGGTGAGCCACCCTGCCTCGGTGGGCCACCCTGCCTCGGTGGGCCACCCTGCCCCGGTGGGCCATCCTGCCTCGGTGGGCCACCCTGCCTCGGTGAGCCACCCTGCCTCGGTAGGTCACCCTGCCTCGGTGGGCCACCCTGCCTCGGTGGGCCACCCTGCCTCGGTGGGCCACCCTGCCTCGGTGGGCCACCCTGCCTCGGTGGGCCACCTTGTCTCGGTGGGCCACCCTGCCTCGGTGGGCCACCCTGCCTCGGTGGGCCACCCTGCCTCGGTGAGCCACCCTGCCTCGGTAGCCCATCCTGCCTCGGTGGGCCACCCTGCCTCGGTGGGCCACCCTGCCTTGGTAGGTCACCCTGCCTCGGTGGGCCACCCTGTCTCGGTGCGCCACCCTGCCTCGGTGGGCCACCTTGCCTCGGTGGGCCACCCTGCCTCGGTGAGCCACCCTGCCTCGGTAGCCCATCCTGCCTCGGTGGGCCACCCTGCCTCGGTGGGCCACACAAACACACACACACACACACACACACAGTGTGTGTGTGTGTGTGTGTGTGTGTGTGTGTGTGTGTGTGTGTGTGTGTGTGCGTGTTGAATTTTTATTATTATTATTACAATTATTATTATTATTATTATTATTATTATTATTATTATTATTATTATTATTATTATTATTATTATTAGAGGAAATTACCTGCAGGAGGTTTACAGGACATCACCCGAATTATTGCCTGCAAGTAATTTGGGTGAGGTAAGTGGGACTTACCACAGTACGTCACTGACCTGCAGATCCTTGGACTGCCCACTTCTTCACCACTATCACAAAAGGCTAGACCTGACATTAAATTAAAAATTATAATGTCAAAACCAGCTACTCTGGTGCACTTTAGTGGACTGTATGGTATTTTGGTTTACTTGCTTGTTGGTTACACAAAAACATAATTATTAGTGCAAAGAATTTTGTATTACCACTTACCATGTAATTACTGTAGATGGATCGCACCATATCACCTGCCTAACATCTAGGCTCTACACTGGCCAACTAGTGATCTAAATGCAAAGACTATGGTGCACTTCCTTGTTAGCGATGACCACATTTATTTCACCATCCGCACATAATTCTTGAGGTCCCGCAAATTTCCTGTCCTAATTCTTCAGCAGAGGACATTAACACTGGTTCCTATTACAACTGCAGACCGACACACCCCATTATGGCCTCGATGACGCAGGATTGCCACAACCAGTGTACACACATAATATTCAATATGTCGTCTCTCACCCCGGCGTCCCTACTGGCTGTTCCACACCTCCCCTTCACTTAAAATTTCTCGAAGGTTCCAGACAGCATCATATTTTATTAAACTATTATATTATTTAGGAAATTATGTAAAAAAATTGCAGATTATTATTATTGTCATTATCAGTAGTAGTAAGAATCTTCATAACCATCATCATCATCATCATAATCTTCTTCATTATATAGACACTATAATATTTGACATGTAACTCACAATAAATTAATGTTTCAGGGGAAGCACCAACGTGATCTTAGAGGAAGTTAAAGATCCAGTAAGGTAAGTTTTTCTACTATTTTCTTATACATTATGTCCTGGAGTTTACCTGGAGAGAGTTCCGGGGGTCAACGCCCCTGCGGCCCGGTCTGTGACCAGGCCTCCTGGTGGATCAGAGCCTGATCAACCAGGCTGTTGCTGCTGGCTGCACGCAAACCAACGTACGAGCCACAGCCCGGCTGATCAGGAACTGACTTTAGGTGCTTGTCCAGTGCCAGCTTGAAGACTGCCAGGGGTCTGTTGGTAATCCCCCTTATGTATGCTGCGAGGCAGTTGAACAGTCTCGGGCCCCTGACACTTATTGTATGGTCTCTTAACGTGCTAGTGACACCCCTGCTTTTCATTGGGGGGATGGTGCATCGTCTGCCAAGTCTTTTGCTTTCGTAGTGAGTGATTTTCGTGTGCAAGTTCGGTACTAGTCCCTCTAGGATTTTCCAGGTGTATATAATCATGCATCTCTCCCTCCTGCGTTCCAGGGAATACAGGTTTAGGAACCTCAAGCGCTCCCAATAATTGAGGTGTTTTATCTCCGTTATGCGCGCCGTGAAGGTTCTCTGTACATTTTCTAGGTCGGCAATTTCACCTGCCTTGAAAGGTGCTGTTAGTGTGCAGCAATATTCCAGCCTAGATAGAACAAGTGACCTGAAGAGTGTCATCATGGGCTTGGCCTCCCTAGTTTTGAAGGTTCTCATTATCCATCCTGTCATTTTTCTAGCAGATGCGATTGTTACAATGTTATGGTCCTTGAAGGTGAGATCCTCCGACATGATCACTCCCAGGTCTTTGACGTTGGTGTTTCGCTCTATTTTGTGGCCAGAATTTGTTTTGTACTCTGATGAAGATTTAATTTCCTCATGTTTACCATATCTGAGTAATTGAAATTTCTCATCGTTCAACTTCATATTGTTTTCTGCAGCCCACTGAAAGATTTGGTTGATGTCCGCCTGGAGCTTTGCAGTGTCTGCAATGGAAGACACTGTCATGCAGATTCGGGTGTCATCTGCAAAGGAAGACACGGTGCTGTGGCTGACATCCTTGTCTATGTCGGATATGAGGATGAGGAACAAGATGGGAGCGAGTACTGTGCCTTGTGGAACAGAGCTTTTCACCGTAGCTGCCTCGGACTTTACTCTGTTGACGACTACTCTCTGTGTTCTGTTAGTGAGGAAATTATAGATCCATCGACCGACTTTTCCTGTTATTCCTTTAGCACGCATTTTGTGCGCTATTACGCCATGGCCACACTTGTCGAAGGCTTTTGCAAAGTCTGTATATATTACATCTGCATTCTTTTTGTCTTCTAGTGCATTTAGGACCTTGTCGTAGTGATCCAATAGTTGAGACAGACAGGAGCGACCTGTTCTAAACCCATGTTGCCCTGGGTTGTGTAACTGATGGGTTTCTAGATGGGTGGTGATCTTGCTTCTTAGGACCCTTTCAAAGATTTTTATGATATGGGATGTTAGTGCTATTGGTCTGTAGTTCTTTGCTGTTGCTTTACTGCCCCCTTTGTGGAGTGGGGCTATGTCTGTTGTTTTTAGTAACTGTGGGACGACCCCCGTGTCCATGCTCCCTCTCCATAGGATGGAAAAGGCTCGTGATAGGGGCTTCTTGCAGTTCTTGATGAACACAGAGTTCCATGAGTCTGGCCCTGGGGCAGAGTGCATGGGCATGTCATTAATCGCCTGTTCGAAGTCATTTGGCGTCAGGATAACATCGGATAGGCTTGTGTTAATCAAATTTTGTGGCTCTCTCATAAAAAATTCATTTTGATCTTCGACTCTCAGTCTGGTTAGCGGCTTGCTAAAAACTGAGTCATATTGGGACTTGAGTAGCTCACTCATTTCCTTGCTGTCATCTGTGTAGGACCCATCTTGTTTAAGTAGGGGCCCAATACTGGACGTTGTTCTCGATTTTGATTTGGCATAGGAGAAGAAATACTTTGGGTTTCTTTCGATTTCATTTATGGCTTTTAGTTCTTCCCGCGATTCCTGACTCCTAAAGGATTCTTTTAGCTTAAGTTCGATGCTTGTTATTTCTCTGACCAGTGTCTCCCTACGCATTTCAGATATAATGACCTCTTTTAGCCGCTCTGTTATTCTTTTCCGTCGCCTGTAAAGGGAGCGCCTGTCTCTTTCTATTTTACATCTACTCCTCCTTTTTCTTAGAGGAATAAGCCTTGTGCATACATCGAGTGCCACCGAGTTAATCTGTTCTAGGCATAAGTTGGGGTCTGTGTTGCTTAGTATATCTTCCCAGCTTATATCGGTTAGGACTTGGTTTACTTGGTCCCACTTTATGTTTTTGTTATTGAAGTTGAATTTGGTGAATGCTCCCTCGTGACTAATCTCATTATGTCGGTCTGGGGCTCCGCGCATACATGACTGAACCTCAATTATGTTGTGATCTGAGTATATTGTTTTTGATATGGTGACATCATTGTTAGTGAAGATGAGGTCTAGTGTATTCTCCAGTCTAGTAGGCTCTATTATTTGCTGGTTTAAATTGAATTTTGTGCAGAGATTTAAAAGCTCGCGTGAGTGTGAGTTTTCATCAGAGCTGCCTCCTGGTGTTATTACTGCAACAATATTATTTGCTATATTCCTCCATTTTAGGTGCCTTAAGTTGAAATCCCCCAGGAGCAAGATGTTGGGTGCAGGAGCTGGAAGATTTTCCAGACAGTGGTCAATTTTTAACAGCTGTTCCTGGAATTGCTGGGATGTTGCATCCGGAGGCTTGTAGACTACCACAATGACTAGGTTTTGGTTCTCGACCTTTACTGGTAAAACTTCCACTACATCATTTGAGGCATTTAGCAGTTCTGTGCAAACAAGTGACTCTGCAATGTACAGGCCAACCCCCCCCCCCTTTTGCCTGTTCACTCTGTCACATCTGTATAGGTTGTAACCTGGGATCCATATTTCGTTGTCCAAGTGATCCTTTATGTGGGTCTCAGTGAAAGCCGCGAACATTGCCTTTGCCTCTGCAAGCAGTCCACGGATGAAAGGTATTTTGTTGTTTGTTGCTGGCTTTAGACCCTGTATATTTGCCAAGAAGAATGTTATCGGACTGGTGGTATTGTTGGTACTGGGGGGGGGATTTTTTTCCGGCATTAGTATCTGTATCTGTTGGTTTGGAGTGGAGGCCATCGACTGTGGTTCCACTCCAGGAATGACTGGATTTGGTGTACGATTTCTGCCATTTCCTGCCAGTTTTTTTTCCTTCCTGGCACTAAAAAACCTCTCCGTCTTGAGTGGCTGTCGCTACCCAGGTTTTCCCATGGCCTGGATGTTTTGTATCTTTTTGTCCCCTTTAGATGGTATGCCTGTCAATTTAAGTTATAGCACAGTCTTTCCTGTACTGAAGAGGTACACAGTTCAGGGTGAAAAAGCTTACAGGAAGGGAGTTTGCATTTTCCTGTTGTCATATGGGCATGGCATTTTCTAGGGTGGTCATAGTTGCACGTCCCATCTGTTTTTCCAGATTTCCCATGCCAGCAGATAACGAGTGCATAGTATGTGCACAGGCTTGGTTTCCGTTTGCCTTGGGTTTCTGTGACTGTATTCCCTGTTGGTGCATGTTTCCCTGTCTTACTTCTGTCCTCCCTAGCACCAACAATGGAGCTCCCACCAGTTGTTTTTGGTAATATATCCTCACTATTGCTAGTGGAGTCCTCTTGTTTGCTATTTCCTGCGGTATTTCTAGTTTGCAATATTGGTTTTATCTTATCTTTGACTACACTTGTTTCCCTACTATGGCTCCTGTCCCCTATGAGGTCATTTATATGTATTCCTTCCTGCGTATAATTTCCGACTACCTGGACAAAATCTCCAGCTTCACCATTACTGTCTCCCAGGACAGCATCTCCAGCTTCACCATTACTGTCTCCCAGGACAGCATCTCCAGCTTCACCATTACTGTCTCCCAGGACAGCACCTCCAGCTTCACCATTACTGTCTCCCAGGACAGCACCTCCAGCTTCACCATTACTGTCTCCCAGGACAGCACCTCCAGCTTCACCATTACTGTCTCCCAGGACAGCACTATCAGCCCCACATTTACTGACTACCAGGACATCATCTCCAGCCTTACAGTTTCTGACTACATGGCCAGTATCAAGGGCAGTACCATTCAGCCCAGACTTTTTATGTTCCCATCTGTTGTAGAAAGCTTCCAGGTTTTCTATGAAAGCAGCTTTGATGTTGACCTCTTTTAATACCCTTGTGATTTTAGTCCACAGATTTATCTCATTTGGGCATACCCAAAAACACTTCCCTGTTTTAATACTGCTTGTAGATAGTTCTTGGATATCTGCACAAGGGGCGTGACACCAATTTCCACAAAAATGACAATTTATGCATGTAGAAGCTCGTTTGTTTGACTGACCACAGACTACACACAGCTTCATAATGATTTGAATGGTTGATTTACTGCAATTCTACTAGCAACCTCTTGAATATTCTATTAATAACCTCCTTAAATGAAGCTCTAGCTATTTGTATTTCTGTTTCTAACTGTTTTTGTATATTGGACAGCTTACCGTGCACGTTCCTGGTATATATTTAATGTTTGTGTTTATAAGGGCGCCTACAACCCCATCCGTTTACAGTCTGCTTTATTGTCCAACGAAACCGTTTGAAACCAGTCAAGGGTTCGGACCAGTCAAGGGTTCGGACCAGTCCAGGGTTCGGACCAGTCAAGGGTTCGGACCAGTCGATCTGATCTGATCAGTGGGTCACTTATTTAAACCATACTGGTCGGTGATTTGAGCTAACACATGAAGGATCTACTGGAAATTATCTACCTGAGTAATCGGTGATTTGATTGATACAAAAGTATAACTTGCGTGTTGAAGAGCCGGTGATTGCTGGCAGCTCCTACAATGACGAACGGTCGACCCTTGTTTATCATTCTCTGTATCTAGCTTTTCTATTTTTTTTCCGTCTCCACCACAAAGTTTCAAATAAAACTGTTAATTAAATGCTTTTTAATTATTGCCTATTTTTTAGTTAAATACTTTAACATTTGCAATTATTTGTTACCTAATTTTGTATGTATCTATTTTCAGTTAAAAATACAGACGTGTTCATGGTGTTGTATCTATACCATTTAATATATAACTAGATCCACCATATCATATAACTCTCGTTCCTGAAAACTGATACCTGGAGTATACCTGGAGTATACCTGGAGTATACCTGGAGTATACCTGGAAGATGTTTTTGGGGGAGGGTCAACGCTCCTGCGGCCCGGTCAATGACCAAGCCTTGCAGTGAATCAGGGCCCGATCAAACAGGCTGTTACTATTGGCCACATGCAAGCTGTCGTACAAACCAGAGACTGACTGGCCAGGTAGTGACTTTAGGTGCCTGTCCAGCTCCCATATCCTAATTTGATAGATAAAATTGACAAATTTACACATACGAAGTCCAAAAGTAACTCGCATTATTAGCTTAGTAACTCACAATATAGTAACTCACAATATAGTAACTCACAATATAGTAACTCACAATATAGTAAGTCACAGTATAGTAAGCCACAATATAGTAACTCACAATGTAGTAACTCACAATATAGTAACTCACAATATAGTAACTCACAATATAGTAACTCACAATATACTAACTCACAATATAGTAACTCACAATATAGTAACTCACAATATAGTAACTCACAATATAGTAACTCACAATATAGTAACTCACAATACAGTAACTCACAATATAGTAAGTCACAATATAGTAACTCACAATATACTAACTCACAATATAGTAACTCACAATATAGTAACTCACAATATAGTAACTCACAATATAGTAACTCACAATATAGTAAGCCACAATATAGTAACTCACAATATACTAACTCACAATATAGTAACTCACAATATAGTAAGCCACAATATAGTAACTCACAATATACTAACTCACAATATAGTAACTCACAATATAGTAACTCACAATATAGTAACTCACAATATAGTAACTCACAATATAGTAACTCACAATATAGTAAGCCACAATATAGTAACTCACAATATACTAACTCACAATATAGTAACTCACAATATAGTAAGCCACAATATAGTAACTCACAATATAGTAACTCACAATATAGTAAGTCACAATATAGTAACTCACAATATAGTAACTCACAATATAGTAACTCACAATAGAGTAACTCACAATATAGTAACTCACAATATAGTAACTCACAATATACTAACTCACAATATAGTAACTCACAATATAGTAACTCACAATATAGTAACTCACAATATAGTAACTCACAATATAGTAACTCACAATATACTAACTCACAATATAGTAACTCACAATATAGTAAGCCACAATATAGTAACTCACAATATACTAACTCACAATATAGTAACTCACAATAGAGTAACTCACAATATAGTAACTCACAATATAGTAACTCACAATATAGTAACTCACAATATACTAACTCACAATATAGTAACTCACAATATAGTAACTCACAATATAGTAACTCACAATATACTAACTCACAATATAGTAACTCACAATATAGTAACTCACAATATACTAACTCACAATATAGTAACTCACAATATAGTAAGCCACAATATAGTAACTCACAATATACTAACTCACAATATAGTAACTCACAATAGAGTAACTCACAATATAGTAACTCACAATATAGTAACTCACAATATACTAACTCACAATATAGTAACTCACAATATAGTAACTCACAATATACTAACTCACAATATAGTAACTCACAATATAGTAACTCACAATATAGTAACTCACAATATACTAACTCACAATATAGTAACTCACAATATAGTAACTCACAATATAGTAACTCACAATATACTAACTCACAATATAGTAACTCACAATATAGTAACTCACAATATAGTAACTCACAATATAGTAAGCCACAATATAGTAACTCACAATATACTAACTCACAATATAGTAACTCACAATATAGTAAGCCACAATATAGTAACTCACAATATAGTAACTCACAATATAGTAAGTCACAATATAGTAACTCACAATATAGTAACTCACAATATAGTAACTCACAATAGAGTAACTCACAATATAGTAACTCACAATATAGTAACTCACAATATACTAACTCACAATATAGTAACTCACAATATAGTAACTCACAATATAGTAACTCACAATATAGTAACTCACAATATAGTAACTCACAATATACTAACTCACAATATAGTAACTCACAATATAGTAACTCACAATATAGTAACTCACAATATAGTAACTCACAATATAGTAACTCACAATATAGTAACTCACAATATAGTAAGTCACAATATAGTAACTCACAATATAGTAACTCACAATATAGTAACTCACAATATAGTAAGTCACAATATAGTAACTCACAATATAGTAACTCACAATATAGTAAGTCACAATATAGTAACTCACAATATAGTAAGTCACAATATAGTAACTCACAATATAGTAACTCACAATATAGTAACTCACAATATAGTAACTCACAATATAGTAAGTCACAATATAGTAACTCACAATATAGTAACTCACAATATAGTAACTCACAATATAGTAACTCACAATATAGTAACTCACAATATAGTAAGTCACAATATAGTAACTCACAATATAGTAACTCACAATATAGTAACTCACAATATAGTAAGTCACAATATAGTAACTCACAATATAGTAACTCACAATATAGTAACTCACAATATAGTAACTCACAATATAGTAAGTCACAATATAGTAACTCACAATATAGTAAGTCACAATATAGTAACTCACAATATAGTAACTCACAATATAGTAACTCACAATATAGTAACTCACAATATAGTAAGTCACAATATAGTAACTCACAATATAGTAACTCACAATATAGTAAGTCACAATATAGTAACTCACAATATAGTAACTCACAATATAGTAACTCACAATATAGTAAGTCACAATATAGTAACTCACAATATAGTAACTCACAATATAGTAACTCACAATATAGTAACTCACAATAGAGTAACTCACAATATAGTAACTCACAATATAGTAACTCACAATATAGTAACTCACAATATAGTAAGTCACAATATAGTAACTCACAATATAGTAACTCACAATATAGTAACTCACAATATAGTAACTCACAATATAGTAACTCACAATATAGTAACTCACAATATAGTAACTCACAATATAGTAACTCACAATATAGTAAGTCACAATATAGTAACTCACAATATAGTAACTCACAATATAGTAACTCACAATATAGTAACTCACAATAGAGTAACTCACAATACAGCAGAATCCCAGAATCAGCAGATTTGGTTCGCAAGTTCCAGTTATCGGCGGCGGTTTTTACCACAACTCAAAAATATCAAGGAGGTTTCAATTTGAGTTTTCTCTTTAATATTTATCATCCATGTTTATTATTATTAGTTTTTACTTTATGAATAAGGATACACAAAACATAATGCTGAACTGGATATGAAAGTTGTCAGAGTTCATTGTGATAATGAAAGTTGTTGGTCAGTGAGTCTCTGTCTGGAATGTAATGTTGAAGTTTAAAGACGTTAAGTAAAAGGACATAAATGTAACTAATGTGATATTTTATTGTGGCGAGAGCGAAACGTTGCCACAATAAAATTTCATAAGTTGCATTTGTGTCCTTTTACTTAATATTGGTAGAATTACCGACAATATGTTAATACAAGGTGAAAGTCGTCAGAGACGAAAGAAGAGAATGACTGATGAGAACTCAAGAGACGCTGAGTTGACAGCAAAGTTGGCAGCTGAGTTGATAGCTGAGTTGACAGCTGAGTTGGCAGCAAAGTTGGCAGCTGAGTTGACAGTTGAGTTGACAGCTGAGTTGGCAGCAAAGTTGGCAGCTGAGTTGACAGTTGAGTTGACAGCTGAGTTGGCAGCAAAGTTGGCAGCTGAGTTGACAGTTGAGTTGACAGCTGAGTTGACAGCAAAGTTGGCAGCTGAGTTGACAGTTGAGTTGACAGCAAAGTTGGCAGCAAAGGAGGAAATAGAAAGTCATGAAGGGAACACTTGACCACCATCACAGAGTCATGAAGGGAACACTTGACCACCATCACAGAGTCATGAAGGGAACACTTCACCACCACCACCACCACCACCACCACCACCACAGAGTCATGAAGGGAACACTCGACCACCATCACAGAGTTATGAAGGGAACACTTGACCATCACAGAGTTATGAAGGGAGCACTTGACCATCACAGAGTTATGAAGGGAACACTTGACCATCACAGAGTTATGAAGGGAACACTTGACCATCACAGAGTTATGAAGGGAGCACTTGACCATCACAGAGTTATGAAGGGAACACTTGACCATCACAGAGTTATGAAGGGAACACTTGACCATCACAGAGTTATGAAGGGAACACTTGACCATCACAGAGTCAGGAAGGGAACACTTGACCATCACAGAGTTATGAAGGGAACACTTGACCATTACAGAGTCATGAAGGGAACACTTGACCACCATCACAGAGTCATGAAGGGAACACTTGACCACCATCACAGAGTTATGAAGGGAACACTTGACCATTACAGAGTCATGAAGGGAACACTTGACCACCATCACAGAGTCATGAAGGGAACACCTGACCACCATCACAGAGTCATGACGGGAACACCTGACCACCATCACAGAGTCATGAAGGGAACACCTGACCACCATCACAGTCATGAAGGGAACACTCGACCACCATCACAGAGTCATAAAGGGAACACTTGACCACCATCACAGAGTCATGAAGGGAACACTTGACCACCATCACAGAGTCATGAAGGGAACACTTGACCACCATCACAGAGTCATGAAGGGAACACTTGACCACCATCACAGAGTCATGAAGGGAATACTTGACCACCATCACAGAGTCATGAAGGGAACACTTGACCACCATCACAGAGTCATGAAGGGAACACTTGACCACCATCACAGAGTTATGAAGGGAACACCTGACCACCATCACAGAGTCATGAAGGGAACACCTGACCACCATCACAGTCATGAAGGGAACACTTGACCACCATCACAGAGTCATGAAGGGAACACTTGACCACCATCACAGAGTCATGAAGGGAACACTTGACCACCATCACAGAGTCATGAAGGGAACACTTGACCACCATCACAGAGTCATGAAGGGAACACTTGACCACCATCACAGAGTCATGAAGGGAACATTTGACCACCATCACAGAGTCATGAAGGGAACACTTGACCACCATCACAGAGTCATGAAGGGAACACTTGACCACCATCACAGAGTCATGAAGGGAACACTTGACCACCATCACAGAGACATGAGGGGAACACTTGACCACCATCACAGAGTCATGAAGGGAACACTTGACCACCACCATCACAGAGTCATGAAGGGAACACTTGACCACCATCACAGAGTCATGAAGGGAACACTTGACCACCATCACAGAGTCATGAAGGGAACACTTGACCACCATCACAGAGTCATGAAGGGAACACTTGACCACCATCACAGAGTCATGAGGGGAACACTTGACCACCATCACAGAGTCATGAAGGGAACACTTGACCACCATCACAGAGTTATGAAGGGAACACTTGACCACCATCACAGAGTCATGAAGGGAACACTTGACCACCATCACAGAGTCATGAAGGGAACACTTGACCACCATCACAGAGTCACAGTAACGACCTAAGAAGTGCGAAAATTTGGGTGAATTGTACAGTTGTGGTACTGATGGACAGCAGCTATAGGAAGAAATTTTGGATTGAAGAATGCTGCTATATAGTCGGATCAATATGAAAATATCAAAATGTTAAGAGCTTCTTGAATTTATTTTTCAATATGGAGATAAGAATGTCTTCCCCAATCTTCATGTTACTATTCAGATAATGTTAACCATCGCAGTTTCCATCGTCAGTGGTAAGAGATCATTCAATAAGTTAAAACTAATATAGTCATACTGGAGAACCTCCATGAGTCAAGACAGACTCTGTCATCTTGCTTTGCTCAGTGTACAAACAAAAGAAAATGAAAAAAACTGAATTTGAGCGCATCATAAGCCAGTTTGGATCAGTGAAAGCAAGGAAGGTGCAGTTGTAATTTTAACATAGTGCCGTAATTTGTTAATTAAAATATTAACCCGCTTGACTAGTATTTTTGACCTGATATCATGGTAAGAGTTATCTAAAAGGTAAGTGTCAGATGCTGTGACAGGGTTCCAGTATCAGTGCTTTCCATAGGCACTATTTTCCAGATATGGTCCTGTTGGTGTAGTACTTTTAATATCCTGCAACATTTTCTCATTTAAAGTAAGAGCCTTAAGATTCCTCTTTTTATCACAACATTCCTTAGATGCCACTGTAACACAAAAATAGTATATGTAATATACATAATAACTTTAAACACTTGAAATTTTGGAAAGTTTCCAGTCAGAACCAAGACGCAAAGTGCTGACGGCACAACACCCAGGTTCACTTTTATTATTATTATTATTATTATTATTATTATTATTATTATTATTATTATTATTATTATTATAAGACGCCGTGGGAAGGTTCTCCATAAATGTGTATATGATGTCAGTGTTTTGAGTAGGCAGTCGTATTTACAATTATTTCATACGTGTGCACCTGCCGTTATTATGTTCGTCTCTCTGTAAACATAAGTTTGTGAAGTGTTTATCTATCTTGGTAATGTGAATCATCTAAGCAAGAAGTTCAGTAAGGTATTGAACTGATGATGGCAACATAGCCAGAAGATGTTCACCTCAAACTTACTGGTGAACTTTTGCACTTCACTTGTTCATGAAACAAAGTCATAGGCCTACAATTAAAATTATATACAAGGAAAGAATGGACTTCCATAATGTTGAAGCAATCTTGCAGCTATTTCTTAGGTTAATGGTCACTAACTGCCAGAGTGTGTTAATGGTCACTAACTGCCAGAGTGTGTTAATGGTCACTAATGGCCAGAGTGTGTTAATGGTCACTAATGGCCAGAGTGTGTTAATGGTCACTAACTGCCAGAGTGTGTTAATGGTCACTAACTGCCAGAGTGTGTTAATGGTCACTAACTGCCAGAGTGTGTTAATGGTCACTAACTGCCAGAGTGTGTTAATGGTCACTAACTGCCAGAGTGTGTTAATGGTCACTAACTGCCAGAGTGTGTTAATGGTCACTAACTGCCAGAGTGTGTTAATGGTCACTAACTGCCAGAGTGTGTTAATGGTCACTAATTGCCAGAGTGTGTTAATGGTCACTAACTGCCAGAGTGTGTTAATGGTCACTAACTGCCAGAGTGTGTTAATGGTCACTAACTGCCAGAGTGTGTTAATGGTCACTAACTGCCAGAGTGTGTTAATGGTCACTAATTGCCAGAGTGTGTTAATGGTCACTAACTGCCAGAGTGTGTTAATGGTCACTAACTGCCAGAGTGTGTTAATGGTCACTAACTGCCAGAGTGTGTTAATGGTCACTATTGGCCAGAGTGTGTTAATGGTCACTAACTGCCAGAGTGTGTTAATGGTCACTAACTGCCAGAGTGTGTTAATGGTCACTATTGGCCAGAGTGTGTTAATGGTCACTAATGGCCAGAGTGTGTTAATGGTCACTAACTGCCAGAGTGTGTTAATGGTCACTAACTGCCAGAGTGTGTTAATGGTCACTAACTGCCAGAGTGTGTTAATGGTCACTAACTGCCAGAGTGTGTTAATGGTCACTAACTGCCAGAGTGTGTTAATGGTCACTAATGACCAGAGTGTGTTAATGGTCACTAACTGCCAGAGTGTGTTAATGGTCACTAACTGCCAGAGTGTGTTAATGGTCACTAACTGCCAGAGTGTGTTAATGGTCACTAACTGCCAGAGTGTGTTAATGGTCACTAACTGCCAGAGTGTGTTAATGGTCACTAACTGCCAGAGTGTGTTAATGGTCACTAACTGCCAGAGTGTGTTAATGGTCACTAACTGCCAGAGCGTGTTAATGGTCACTAACTGCCAGAGTGTGTTAATGGTCACTAACTGCCAGAGTGTGTTAATGGTCACTAACTGCCAGAGTGTGTTAATGGTCACTAACTGCCAGAGTGTGTTAATGGTCACTATTGGCCAGAGTGTGTTAATGGTCACTAACTGCCAGAGTGTGTTAATGGTCACTAACTGCCAGAGTGTGTTAATGGTCACTATTGGCCAGAGTGTGTTAATGGTCACTAATGGCCAGAGTGTGTTAATGGTCACTAACTGCCAGAGTGTGTTAATGGTCACTAACTGCCAGAGTGTGTTAATGGTCACTAATGACCAGAGTGTGTTAATGGTCACTAACTGCCAGAGTGTGTTAATGGTCACTAACTGCCAGAGTGTGTTAATGGTCACTAACTGCCAGAGTGTGTTAATGGTCACTAACTGCCAGAGTGTGTTAATGGTCACTAACTGCCAGAGTGTGTTAATGGTCACTAACTGCCAGAGTGTGTTAATGGTCACTAACTGCCAGAGTGTGTTAATGGTCACTAACTGCCAGAGTGTGTTAATGGTCACTAACTGCCAGAGTGTGTTAATGGTCACTAACTGCCAGAGTGTGTTAATGGTCACTAACTGCCAGAGTGTGTTAATGGTCACTATTGGCCAGAGTGTGTTAATGGTCACTAACTGCCAGAGTGTGTTAATGGTCACTAACTGCCAGAGTGTGTTAATGGTCACTATTGGCCAGTGTGTGTTAATGGTCACTAATGGCCAGAGTGTGTTAATGGTCACTAACTGCCAGAGTGTGTTAATGGTCACTAACTGCCAGAGTGTGTTAATGGTCACTAACTGCCAGAGTGTGTTAATGGTCACTAACTGCCAGAGTGTGTTAATGGTCACTAACTGCCAGAGTGTGTTAATGGTCACTAACTGCCAGAGTGTGTTAATGGTCACTAATGACCAGAGTGTGTTAATGGTCACTAACTGCCAGAGTGTGTTAATGGTCACTAACTGCCAGAGTGTGTTAATGGTCACTAACTGCCAGAGTGTGTTAATGGTCACTAACTGCCAGAGTGTGTTAATGGTCACTAACTGCCAGAGTGTGTTAATGGTCACTAACTGCCAGAGTGTGTTAATGGTCACTAACTGCCAGAGTGTGTTAATGGTCACTAACTGCCAGAGTGTGTTAATGGTCACTAACTGCCAGAGTGTGTTAATAGTCACTAACTGCCAGAGTGTGTTAATGGTCACTAACTGCCAGAGTGTGTTAATGGTCACTGCCAGAGTGTGTTAATGGTCACTAACTGCCAGAGTGTGTTAATGGTCACTAACTGCCAGAGTGTGTTAATGGTCACTAACTGCCAGAGTGTGTTAATGGTCACTAACTGCCAGAGTGTGTTAATGGTCACTAACTGCCAGAGTGTGTTAATGGTCACTAACTGCCAGAGTGTGTTAATGGTCACTAACTGCCAGAGTGTGTTAATGGTCACTAACTGCCAGAGTGTGTTAATGGTCACTAACTGCCAGAGTGTGTTAATGGTCACTAACTGCCAGAGTGTGTTAATGGTCACTGCCAGAGTGTGTTAATGGTCACTAACTGCCAGAGTGTGTTAATGGTCACTAACTGCCAGAGTGCGTTAATGGTCACTGCCAGAGTGTGTTAATGGTCACTAACTGCCAGAGTGTGTTAATGGTCACTAACTGCCAGAGTGTGTTAATGGTCACTAACTGCCAGAGTGTGTTAATGGTCACTAACTGCCAGAGTGTATTAATGGTCACTAACTGCCAGAGTGTGTTAATGGTCACTAACTGCCAGAGTGTGTTAATGGTCACTAACTGCCAGAGTGTGTTAATGGTCACTAACTGCCAGAGTGTGTTAATGGTCACTAACTGCCAGAGTGTGTTAATGGTCACTAACTGCCAGAGTGTGTTAATGGTCACTAACTGCCAGAGTGTGTTAATGGTCACTAACTGCCAGAGTGTGTTAATGGTCACTAACTGCCAGAGTGTGTTAATGGTCACTAACTGCCAGAGTGTGTTAATGGTCACTAACTGCCAGAGTGTGTTAATGGTCACTAACTGCCAGAGTGTGTTAATGGTCACTGCCAGAGTGTGTTAATGGTCACTAACTGCCAGAGTTAAGAGAGGTTGTTCACACTGAACATTCTGTGAACTGAAAGTTACGAACTTACACAAATTTTGATGAACTTTTGGATGATTTTCTATGAGGAAGGATAGGAAAAAAAACTTTTTTAAGTCCTAGTGCATTTCTTCATATATATTTTAAAAGAATATATATATTTAAAGATTATAAAATTAAACTTACAATTTTATTTTCTCCCAAAAATCCTGTTTAATCTATAAAAAGTTTTATGAAGTTTTTCGCTGTTAATTTTTAACATTAATGTTTTATTCAGTCTCTACGATATTTAACAATAACATGTTATGCACTTTACAGGAGGAATTGTTAATTGTGTAATGTTTAACACCCGTCATCATCCTCGACTTTACTGAATGTTGTTTAAAACATTCTTCCTCTAGTGGGGGGGGGGGAAGGGGGAGGTTGTGAGGCGCCTCACAAGTGGAACAACCTAGGGCACGGGTGGGCACGGGTGGGCACGGGTGGGCACGGGTGGGCACGAGTGGGCAACCTTTGTAAGTGTACGTGCCAAAGTCGGCCATATCTTTAATACAAAATCTCTGGAAACATATGGGGATTATTTCCCCGCTTTTCTTGGAACGAATACGTGATAAATGTCGCATTTTTCTTTTTTGGGGATGAAACCAGAGGTTAGTGTGCCGGAAAGAAGTCGTTGGCGTGCCAGGTTAGGCACTCGTGCTAATGGTTACCCACCCCTGGCCTAGGGCTTCTCTTCATCTAAATCCGTCACTGTGTGTAGATGTCAGTTTTATCGGAAAAAATACATTAAATTTTACTCCTTTAAAAATATACAATAAAAGAGTCCTATTTTTTTTAGTTTATTGAATTTTAAATATTACAACTTCTTGAGCCTATCACAGAGTCCACTATATTTTTCACTATTGTTGTTAACTTCCACAAAATTTCCTCCAAGGCTTTTAATTTTAACTTGATAACATCATAAGTGATTAGCTACAAATTTTCAACCTTTGTGAAATATATCAAGTGGAAGGTTTATGGACGACTTTACAAGTGCAGGTTCCATCTATTTAGTTTCATATAGACTCTAATAACCTTAGAATACCTCTTGTGTATTGTTGCTGGAA
Source organism: Cherax quadricarinatus (assembly GCF_038502225.1). Lineage (NCBI taxonomy): Eukaryota > Metazoa > Arthropoda > Malacostraca > Decapoda > Parastacidae > Cherax > Cherax quadricarinatus. The sequence continues at coordinate 15,468,143 of NC_091340.1, forward strand.
GATGATTCTTATTGTTGAAGTGTGTAGGTGTTATTTTGCCACTTTTAATATCGAAATTTTATAGTTCTGTTTTGGATTAAATAACCTGAGTTTACATCATGTTTTGAGAACATACCTAAAACAAGTATATTCTGCAACATGTATCTCAATCTTCACAATTCACGGTAATATGCCATTTTATCCTAGTTGATGTTTCGCCCTTCCGGTAACAGGAACGTGCCGAGGGCCATTGCTATCTCGCTCATCAGCGTCACAGTGATCTATGTCCTCACCAACATCGCCTACTTCGCTGTGCTCACACCCAGCCAGATGCTCTCCTCTGCTGCTGTGGCTGTAGTGAGTCTCCTGTTTTTGTTTATTAAACAAAACTATACCATGTCAAGGAAAACACGCGGTATAGAAAAACCTTATATTGCGACAACGCTTTTCTCTGTATAGAGCTTTATCAAGACTTGATAAAGAACAACACAGAGCAAAACTGTGTCCCAATAAAAGTTTGATCCACAGGTGCCTTTCCTTCTCTATTGTCAGCAGCACGCCACTTTGATCTTGCTGACAGTCTATTATTTGTGATACACAGTGAAAACAAAATCTAGATATAATTCCCTGTCTTATTCTATCACGCGGGTTAGGTATTTTACGTTACGTAATAAAGTCTTCCAACCTGAGATGGGTGACGTCAGTAGAATACTTCCAAGGTTTACACTAAGTGTTAGGAAGCCATGGGATCTTCAGAATTTTCGTTCTAGGGTACTTCAAGTTATCCTTGTTATCAACCCTTAAATTGTCAGTGTTGGTTAACAGCACAGAATGCGATGTATACGGAATGTATATGTATGACTGTGACATCGACACCATGCCTAACCCTTCTAGGGTAGGCTAGGTGCCTGAGCCCGAGCCTTTAGCTCATAAGACTGTCATTCCCATTAGTCCCCTTGGGGCGGGGATGACAGACCAGAGAGGCCTAGCTTGTGGCTAGGCCTGGGGACAGTTGGTCCCAAAGATGAGGAGGTACTTGTGCCTCCTCCGATGGGAGACTTAGGTCTCAGACACTCCCTAAAGAGGGAGCCAAGGCCGGGCCACCACTTGGACAAGGCCTGGGCCGGGAGAATACCGGCTAATCTTTAACTAACTAACTAACTATGACTGTGATATTCCTTGTCTTACCCACAGTACGTCAATACACTTCTTGTATTTAATTTTAATAATAGGAGGTTAGTTCTTCCCACACATGTGCCTCATATGTTAGATATATTGTGACGCTCAGGTACAAGCCATAAATATTTCCTCTTATATATTTTACTAATGTATGTGCATATAATGCCATCGACAATTCTTCCCTTACAGTCAAGTGGAGACATTAGAGATTGTAACATCCTATGGCAGTCTCAAACATGATGCGAGATAATAACAGGAATGCAATATATATATATATATATATATATATATATATATATATATATATATATATATATATATGTCGTGCCGAATATGTAAAACTTTTCAATTAGCAAGAATTCATTTAAAATTATGTCCTTTCTAAAATTTTCTCTTATACGTTTAAAGATATATTTTTTTCATTAATGTTAATGTAAAAATTTATAATTTTGTACCAAAAGAATCTTAGAAAACTTACCTAACCTTATTATAACAAGCGCAATTTATTTTAGCCTAACCCAACTAAATATATTTTAGATTTGTTTACAATAATTTAATACTAAACAAACACAGTGAAATATGTTTTTTTCGTTAGGTTCAGAATGATTTTGGCAAAATTATTGCATACACAAATTTTCACTTGTCCTATATAGCAAGATGAACGTTGCTATTTAAGCCAAGATCGCAAGTTCTGCCTATTCGGCACGACATATATATATATATATATATATATATATATATATATATATATATATATATATATATATATATATATATATATATATATATATATATATATAAACTTATTCTGTTCAATCTACTTTGTTTTATGAATAGATGAGATATACAAAATAAAATGGAATTTGGAAATGCTGAAAATATCACAAAAATAAATATTAAGAATTTAGATTCAATAATGTACCAGCAGCATTTTCTCACGCATCACCACCACCACTACAACTTTACCTCCCAATTGTTTGTCGACTTAATAAGGTCTCCCGACTGTCTGGAGCCACAGGGATAAATAGAAAAATGCAATAATAAAGGCTTTTATTCATAGAACGTGTTCAATGTGTCCAGTATTATAACTGATATACGAATACAGATGTATCCAGCCAACAAGTACACGGTGAATGGTATTAGTAATGATGGAGTTACATGCATCGCTGATATAAAGTAATTTGTAACTTCGCTACTTACAACGATGCATGATGCAATCTGTTCTACAATGGGATGTCAGTATTTCTATGCAGTTGTCTGAGATGGCACTATGGTTTATCAGGATTAGGGATACATTTCTCATCATGATTAAGTGTCCATACATAGTTCCACGCAAAGTAAGGTTGTGTTTGGACTCTTTGAATATTTACGGTCTATGCTTTGGTAGCGTGCCCTAATTATGAGGAATTTCAGGGCATCACCCGTTTCTGGTAATAGGTCCGGCTTCCTTGCTCTAGAGAAAAGTAAATATCGAGCACAGTTGCTTGTTTCCACGGAATTTGGCACATTTCACTCCTTGTATAAAAAATTTTCAACCAAGTCAATATCTTCCTGTGTTAGAGCGCCTTCACTTTGGCCACAGATGCTGTTTCACAGTCGTGATCGCAAGAAATTGAATAAGATCCTGTGACCATGCAAGCTGTAGCTGAGAATGCGCCTGTTTGATCAGAATAGCTCACAACAATCCATCTCATAACAATTCATCTCATGAACGCAGTGAACAGTATGAGGCAGCTTGTATTCTTTGCCTTGACAACAAGTGTCTGTTTCATTGTGTGTGGCTTCCAACACATTCGAAGAAGCATGCCCAAGGAGAGGGACTCATTGTAACATTGTAACACTGGTCTTCACCACCAACAATGACAGTCTTGTTGAAAGTGACCTTGATTATCATATCTTTGGACAGCAACACAACCAGAACTGCCGTTTCTGTCAGAAGGTTCTCAAGTTTTTCCACTTGATTGATAAAGATAGGCCATGGGTTTTAATAATGCTGCAGGCAGTCTTAGTTGTTCTGGTCCTTCTTTAGCGCAGCCATAATGGAATCATTCTTATACCTATCAAATACAGCAAACTCTGTCACGCGCCTTACTATTATAACTGTAGCAACTAAATTATCTGCCAAGTCTCCAAATGACTTGTATTTTGGTGGCTAACCCTCCGCAGGTACTAGTGCCTGACCATCTATGCCGGCTATTCGGTATAATTCACTAAATATTCAACAAGAACGGCGCTGGAAGCAGTTCTAAGGGATCCATTTTTCTCACCAAGTGAAAGTGGCACTGACATTTGCTCGTGTTCAAATGTTGGATGCTCCGGATAACTTTTATAGTTGTGATGAATGGTTTGAAAAACCGACAAGTTGAAGACTGAGACACTTATGCAGCATATATAAGCATATATGCTTATATATGCATATATAAGCCACGTCTACGGCCCTATGCAGTACATTCTACAAGATTGATGGACTGAACACATCGACTCCAGGTTGAGGGACTGATTACCTCATTCTCCTCCTCTCCTTACGCCTTCCTCTTTGTATTGGACTGATGAAGCCACTGTGTGGCGAAACGTTTCCTGAATAAAGATTCCCATATGCTGCATAAGTGTCTCAATCTTCAACTTTTATAGTTGCATACTATGTCTTCGACATAGTATGCATTATTCTTCCTGATTTTATTATGGAAGAGTTTCATGGTTGGGCTCTCACTTTCTTCTGTAGCTTTGATATGCCTATGTTTAGCAATATTTGTTATAATTCACGAAATCTTAGTAAAGCCAGCTGGCCGAGTGGTTAACGCACTGTCCTGTGAATTTTAAGACTCACTTGCCATGGGTTCAAGCCCAACCTGTTCCCTGATTTGATTAATATTGTTTTAATAAACCTAACCTTGAGGCATTCAGTAAAGATTCACAGATTTTTTCCTATGACCAAGTTTTCCATGGCATTTCTTTGCAAAACATCTAAAAGGTCTGCACCTCAGAAAAAATGAAATCACTTTAAAACAGAAAGAATGATGTTTTCTACTGTATTTCCTTCTGTCTGCTTGAGGAATCTTTACTATGAGCTGATGCAGCAATATGAGACCTAATATAGCAGTAAAACAACAAGTGAAAATATTTAAGAATGAAGGAAGAGAGATAAAATGTAACAGCAGAGACGAATATGAAGGACTATACAGGAGTTTCAAGGTGTTTAAAGAGATAATACAAGAAGAGCCAGATTTAATGGGTGATAACAGGGGTAATTGACCAGGGACATTCCCCCCCCGCCCCCACACACATTAGGGACTCCAGGGACATTCCCCCCCCGCCCCCACACACATTAGGGACTCCAGGGACATTCCCCCCCGCCCCCACAGACATTAGGGACTCCCTTTGATGAGTAATCTATACTTCTAAAACAAATATTAATTTATAATGGATAATAATAATAATAATAATAATAATAATAATAATAATAATAATAATAATAATAATAACACCAGGAAGGAGTACCTTCAAATGACTACCTGACAATAAAAAAATCGTCCTCCTAAACCGTCGTTTATAACTTAATGCCACATTTGAGAGTTTCTTCTGAACAGCTATATTAATACATTCAAGAAAGATGTATTCTAATTAGAAAAGGGTTAGGACTGTCTTTTTTTTAGTGTGTAGGTTAGGTTAGGTTAGGTTAGGTTAGGTTAGGTTAGGTTAGGTTTGTCCGGAAACAGGACAAGTGTTTCCTGACGCGGGTCTTAGTCATATGATGACCCACAGCTGGAGCTTTGACCATCTGACCGAGGCCTTCCGCTGGCTTACCGGTCCACCCCTTCAAAAATTACGATATATATATATATATACATATATATATATATATATATATATATATATATATATATATATATATATATATATATATATATATAATGTCGTGCCGAATAGGCACGTCTCCCACCGAGGCAGGGTGACCCAAAAAAGAAAGAAAATCCCCAAAAAGAAAATACTTTCATCTTCATTCAACACTTTCACCACACTCACACATTATCACTATTTTTGCAGAGGCGCTCAGGATACAACAGTTTAAAAGCATATACGTATAAAGATACACAACATATCCCTCCAAACTGACAATATCCCAAACCCCTCCTTTAAAGTGCAGGCATTGTACTTCCCATTTCCAGGACTCAAGTCCGACTATATGAAAATAACCGGTTTCCCTGAATCCCTTCACTAAATATTACCCTGCTCACACTCCAACAGATCATCAGGTCCCAAGTATCATTCGTCTCCATTCACTCCTGTCTAACATGGTCATGCATGCTTGCTGGAAGTCCAAGCCCCTCGCCCACAAAACCTCCTTTACCCCCTCTTTCCAACCCTTTCGAGGACGACCCCTACCCCTCCTTCCTTCCCCTATAGATTTATATGCTTTCCATGTCATTCTACTTTGATCCATTCTCTCTAAATGACCAAACCACCTCAACAACCCCTCTTCTGCCCTCTGACTAATGCTTTTATTAACTCCACACCTTCTCCTAATTTCCACACTCCGAATTTTCTGCATAATATTTACACCACACATTGCCCTTAGACAGGACGTCTCCACTGCCTCCAACCGTCTCCTCGCTGCTGCATTTACCACCCAAGCTTCACATCCATATAAGAGTGTTGGTACTACTATACTTTCATACATTCCCTTCTTTGCCTCCATAGATAACGTTTTTTGACTCAACATATACCTCAACGCACCACTCACCTTTTTTCCCTCATCAATTCTATGATTAACCTCATCCTTCATAAATCCATCCGCCGACACGTCAACTCCCAAGTATCTGAAAACATTCACTTCTTCCATATTCCTCCTCCCCAATTTGATATCCAATTTTTCTTTATCTAAATCATTTGATACCCTCATCACCTTACTCTTTTCTATGTTCACTTTCAACTTTCTACCTTTACACACATTCTCAAACTCATCCACTAACCTTTGCAATTTTTCTTTAGAATCTCCCATAAGCACAGTATCATCAGCAAAAAGTAACTGTGTCAATTCCCATTTAGAATTTGATTCCCCATAATTTAATCCCACCCCTCTCCCGAACACCCTAGCATTTACTTCTTTTACAACCCCATCTATAAATATATTAAACAACCATGGTGACATTACACATCCCTGTCTAAGACCTACTTTTACCGGGAAGTATTCTCCCTCTCTTCTACACACCCTAACCTGAGCCTCACTATCCTCATAAAAACTCTTAACATCATTTAGTAACTTACCACCTATTCCATATACTTGCAACATCTGCCACATTGCTCCTCTATCCGCTCTATCATATGCCTTTTCTAAATCCATAAATGCAATAAAAACTTCCCTACCTTTATCTAAATACTGTTCACATATATGCTTCAATGTAAACACTTGATCTACACATCACCTACCCATTCTGAAGCCTCCCTGCTCATCCGCAATCCTACATTCTGTCTTACCTCTAATTCTTTCAATAATAATCCTACTGTACACTTTTCCTGGTATACTCAGTAAACTTATTCCTCTATAATTTTTACAATCTCTTTTGTCCCCTTTCCCTTTATATAAAGGGACTATACATGCTCTCTGCCAATCCCTAGGTACCTTCCCCTCTTTCATACATTTATTAAACAAAAGTACCAACCACTCCAACACTATATCCCCCCCCTGCTTTTAACATTTCTGTCATGATTCCATCAGTTCCAGCTGCTTTACCCCATTTCAGTCTACGTAATGCCTCACGTACCTCCACCACACTTGCATTCTGCTATTCTTCACTCCTAAAAGATGGTATACCTCCCTGGCCAGTGCATGAAATTACCGCCTCCCTTTCTTCCTCAACATTTAAAAGTTCCTCAAAATATTCTCGCCATCTACCTAATACCTCCCTTTCCCCATCTACTAATTCCCCTACTCTGTTTTTAACTGACAAATCATACTTTCCCTGGGCTTTCTTAACTTGTTTAACTCACTCCAAAATTTTTTCTTATTTTCATTAAAATTTCTTGACAGTGCCTCTCCCACTCTATCATCTGCTCTCCTTTTGCACTCTCTCACCACTCTCTTCACCTTTCTTTTACTGTCCATATACTCTGCTCTTCTTATAACACTTCTGCTTTGTAAAAACCTCTCATAAGCTACCCTTTTCTCTTTTATCACACCCTTTACTTCATCATTCCACCAATCACTCCTCTTTCCTCCTGCACCCTCCCTCCTATAACCACAAACTTCTGCCCCACATTCTAATACTGCATTTGTAAAACTATTCCAACCCTCTTCAACCCCCCCACTACTCATCTTTGCACTAGCCCACCTTTCTGCCAATAGTCGCTTATATCTCACCCGAACTTCCTCCTCCCTTAGTTTATACACTTTCACCTCCCTCTTACTTGTTGTTGCCACCTTCCTCTTTTCCCATCTATCTCTTACTCTAACTGTAGCTACAACTAAATAATAATCCGATATATCAGTTGCCCCTCTATAAACATGTACATCCTGGAGCCTACCCATCAACCTTTTATCCACCAATACATAATCTAACAAACTACTTTCATTACGTGCTACATCATACCTTGTATATTTATTTATCCTCTTTTTCATAAACTATGTATTACTTATTACCAAATTTCTTTCTACACATAGCTCAATTAAAGGCTCCCCATTTACATTTACCCTTGGCACCCCAAATTTACCTACTACTCCCTCCATAACATTTTTACCCACTTTAGCATTGAAATCCCCAACCACCATTACTCTCACACTTGATTCAAAACTCCCCACGCATTCACTCAACATTTCCCAGAATCTCTCTCTCTCCTCTACACTTCTCTCTTCTCCAGGTGCATACACACTTACTATAACCCACTTTTCACATCCAATCTTTATTTTACTCCACATAATCCTTGAATTTATACATTTGTAGTCCCTCTTTTCCTGCCATAGCTTATCCTTCAACATTATTGCTACTCCTTCTTTAGCTCTAACTCTATTTAAAACCCCTGACCTAATCCCATTTATTCCTCTCCATTGAAACTCTCCCACCCCCTTCAGCTTTGTTTCACTTAAAGCCAGGACATCCAGCTTCTTCTCATTCATAACATCCACAATCGTCTCTTTCTTATCATTTGCACAACATCCACGCACATTCAGACTTCCCACTTTGACAATTTTCTTCTTCTTATTTTTTTTAGTAATCTTTACAGGAAAAGGGGTTACTAGCCCATTGTTCCCGGCATTTTAGTTGACTTTTACAATATGCATGGCTTACGGAGGAAAGATTCTTATTCCACTTCCCCATGGATATAAAAGGAAAAGTAATAAGACCAAGAACTATTAAGATAAAATCAAAAGAAAACTCAGATGAGTGTGTATAAATAAACGTGTACATGTATGAGTAGTGTGACCTAAGTGTAAGTAGAAGTAGCAAGACATACCTGTAATCTTGCATATTTATGAGACATATATATATATATATATATATATATATATATATATATATATATATATATATATATATATATATATATGTCGTGCCGAATATGCAAAACTGGTCAATTAGCAAGAACTCATTTAAAATTAAGTCCTTTCTAAAATTTTCTATTATACGTTTAAAGATATATTTTTTTCTTTAATGTTGATGTAAAAATTTATAATTTTGCACTAAAAAGAATCTTAGAAAACTTACCTAACCTTATTATAACAAGAACAATTTATTTTAGCCTAACCCAACTAAATATATTTTAGATTTGTTTACAATAATTTAATTTAAACACAGTGAAATATATTTTTTTCATTAGGTTCAGAATGATTTTGGCGAAATTTTTGCATACACAAATTTTCACTTGTCCTATATGGCAAGATGAGCGTTGCTATTTAAGCCAAGATCGCAAGTTCTGCCTATTCGGCACGACATATATATATATATATATATATATATATATATATATATATATATATATATATATATATATATATATATATATATATATATATAGGTATATATATATATATATATATATATATATATATATATATATATATATATATATAGGTATATATATATATATATATATATATATATATATATATATATATATATATATATATGTGTGTGTGTGTGTGTGTTTGTACTCACCTATTTGTACTCACCTATTTGTGGTTGCAGGGGTCGAGTCTTAGCTCCTGGCCCCGCCTCTTCACCGGTTGCTACTGGGCCCTCTCTCTCCCCGCTCCATGAGCTTTATCAAACCTCGTCTTAAAACTGTGTATGGTATGTGTGTGTGTGTGTGTGTCGTGCCGAATAGATAAAACTTGCGGTTTTGGCTTAAATAGCAACGCTCTTCCTGCCGAATAAGGCAAACGAAAATTTGTGTTTACCTGGAGTTTACCTGGAGAGAGTTCCGGGGGTCAACGCCCCCGCGGCCCGGTCTGTGACCAGGCCTCCTGGTGTATGCAGCAACAATTTCGCAAAAATCATTCTGAACCTAACGAAAAAATGTATTTCATTGTGTTTGTTTGTTATTAAATTATTGTAAACTTAACTAATATATATTTAGTTGGATTAGGCTAAATTGAATTGCGCTTGTTAAAATAAGGTTAGGTAAGTTTTCTAAGGTTCTTTTGGTACGTATTTATTATTTTTTATATTAACATAAATTAAAAAATATATCTCAGAATTTGTAATGAACTCAAAAACAAACTACAAAGAAAATTAGACATTTTAATTGAAAACAATGATTGGACAAAGCATGTTAATAACAATTTTGCAGTTAACCTATCAGAAGAAATATTAGATAAAAATACAACTGCTGCTATAGGTTTTCCAACTTCAAAAAAACTTAACGATGTTGAAAATTGCAGAAGCCTTTTGTAACTTAGAATAATTCTCTGATTTATCCACTGATGAAATTAATATTAGGAAGTGGATGGTATATTGCTCTATGTTAAAATATTCCCAATTGCCCTCAAAGATTCTTTTAGTCATAAAAATTTGCATCTTACTAGAGCAGATAAAATAAATGCAATAGTAATTTTGAAAGAAACTTGTTACCAAGATAAAATTAATAAACTCTTACACGATACAGAAACTTAGAAAGAATTCCTTAGAATCTGTTAACAGTAATTTCAATAAAACTATAAAAAGTCTACTCAAAGGCGAAGATGAATTAATTAAAAAATTTACGTCAACTAATCCATCTTTACCCTCTATGTATAGATTAATAAAAACACACAAACCAGGCAATACAGTTAGACCAATTATTAGCTCCATAGGTTCAATTTTCTATAAATTATCTAAATGGCTTGTCGACATTTTGAGCCCTATTGTTGGCAAAATTTCTAACTTTAATATTAAAAACAACATACATTTAGTGGATAAATTAAGCACCTTGACTGACTTCAATGGTTTCAACATGGTTAGTTTTGATGTTACTTCCTTGTTTACAAAAGTTCCAGTTGATGATTCATTAAGTTTCTTATCTGGAGAACTTGTTAATTACGATTTACCATTGCCAGTTCCTACTAGCATTATATATATATATATATATATATATATATATATATATATATATATATATATATATATATATATATATATATATATATATATTTACTGTTGAGTTCGAAGCAAATAACTCATTGACTTTCCTAGATGTTTTAATTATTAAAGGTAACAATGATTTTAAATTTAAAATTTACAGTAAACCTACAAATAACTGTTCCTATGTACACTATTATTCTTCACGTCAAGAGTTAAACTGTCTGTTTTCCATCACTGTTTTTGAGAGCTTTGTATATTTGTAGTCCAGAGTTCATAGATGAAGAAATCTCCAAAATTTATCAAGTAGCTAATGATCTAAAATATCCAAGAAACATCCTTGATAAATCCTTTAAAAAAACTAGAAAAACTTTTTACGCTCCAAAAAGGGACAACCAGCCTTATTCAACTAAAAATCTGTTGGTTCTCCCTTACCATGAAAACTTGCTTGATATGCCTTCTCTTCTTAAGACTTTTAATATCAAAGTTGTATTGAAAAAACTTAATAGAGTAAAAAAAAATTGATAAAAAATTCCCCCCAGAATCCTAACGGATGTATCTATAAGGTTCCATGTAAAATATGCAATAAATTTTATTACAGTTAAACTGGTAAAAGTCTCGAACTACAGTTAATACAACATAAATTTAGCATTAAAACTGGACAAGATCCTAATGCTCTATTTATTCATGTGAAAGATTTTAACCATCCAACTGATTTTTAAAAGACTGTGAAAGTTGTATCACGCAAGTCGATGGCTGCAGGAATATAATAGAATCATGGTTCATAAAAAGCAGTTTTTAAAATAATATGAATATTTCTTTTGGCTTATATAAATTGGATTCATTTATAATTAATAAAATTTAAAAAGAATTTAACGATACATTAGACAGGTAAAAAAGCTTAATGCTTGGGTAGAGTATCAGGTGTGTTTCACAGAGTCGGGTGCTGTCACACGACTGTGAGGTGTAGTCTTGTTGTGGTGACGTGATTGTGAGGTGTACTCTTGCCCTTTATATCCCTTCCTGTTGATGTTTTGTTTTTTATAGTTCCTTGATAATGTTAGAAATCACGAAACGCTTGGAATTTCGCTCATTGGTTGTTTTTGCATATTGTGATATCACCTGTTTACTGTGATCTTATTGTTTGTATATATATATATATATATATATATATATATATATATATATATATATATATATATATAATATTTTATTATTAACACACTGGCCGATTCCCACGGAGGCAGGGTGGCCCGAAAAAGAAAAAATTTCACCATCATTCACTCCATCACTGTCTTGCCAGAAGGGTGCTTTACATTACAGTTTTTAAACTGCAACATTAACACCCTTCCTTCAGAGTGCAGGCACTGTACTTCCCATCTCCAGGACTCAAGTCCGGCCTGCCGGTTTCCCTGAATCCCTTCATAAATGTTACTTTGCTCACACTCCAACAGCACGTCAAGTATTAAAAACCATTTGTCTCCATTCACTCCTATCAAACACGCTCACGCATGCCCGCTGGAAGTCCAAGCCCCTCGCACACAAAACCTCCTTTACCCCCTCCCTCCAACCTTTCCTAGGCCGACCCCTACCCCGCCTTCCTTCCACTACAGACTGATACACTCTTGAAGTCATTCTGTTTCGCTCTATTCTCTCTACATGTCCGATCCACCTCAACAACCCTTCCTCAGCCCTCTGGACAACAGTTTTGGTAATCCTGCACCTCCTCCTAACTTCCAAACTACAAATTCTCTGCATTATATTCACACCACACATTGCCCTCAGACATGACATCTCCACTGCCTCCAGCCTTCTCCTCGCTGCAACATTCATCACCCATGCTTCACACCCATATAAGAGCGTTGGTAAAACTATACTCTCATACATTCCCCTCTTTGCCTCCAAGGACAAAGTTCTTTGTCTCCACAGACTCATAAGTGCACCACTCACCCTCTTCCCCTCATCAGTTCTATGATTCACCTCATCTTTCATATATATATATATATATATATATATATATATATATATATATATATATATATATATATATATGCGTGGTAAGTTTTTTCAGCTGATGTCATTCTGTTCTTGCTCTGTCTCGGTGTTGGAACACCCTCTTGTATGTTGATGATTCATTTGGCAATGGTTTCTCTTGCAGGATCCTGTTTTGCTCTGTTTCTGTCTTGTAAATCAGCTTGACCAGCCAATTTCTTCCCTTTAGGTACCCCTCTATTCTCTGAAAATTTACTATCTCAGTCCTGTCCTCCTTGCCTATGCCTTTGATGATGTTTTCAATCTCCCGTTTTCATTCATGCCATCTTTCATTGTATATCTTCCCCTCACCCATGAATAAACACTGATTTTTCCTCTCCTCCTCCCATTGCCTTTCCCTCTGTGTCTCTGTGTCTCTGTGTCCCATTTGTACAAGGCCATTATTTTATGCTATAACTCTTGGTGGCATGGGCATGCCTCTGCAAGGGACCCATTCCCCTCTCCAAATTTTCCCACTCTCTTACTGCTATCCCTGCTCCCAACTGCTCTCCCCCTAAACTTCTTAGCCCAGCTTGGTGAACTGATAGGGCCTTAGCTTAAGTCATGTCTTCTTACTTTCCCTGTAACTCACTTCAGCATATTTACCTTACATTCTAGGGCCTCCATCCTGGCTTTTGTGGCTTCAGCTTGTGATTCCCATTTCTTCTTCTCTGCCTCCATCCTCTTCTCCATTTTTTGCAGTAAACTCACCTAGTTTGCTCTCCCACTCTTTTTCCATCCTTTTACATTGCTCTTCCATCCATCCTTCCTTACCAGAACCATTTTGCTTTGATCCCCTGAGCCTTTGACTTCCCTTTTGAGCCACCATTTTTTTTGTGTGTGTGAGTAGGTCAGTAGATATCATTTTATTAATTTTGAGTAAAAATAAGGTGAAATTTATTTTCCAATAAATTATATAAAATAAAATTGAAAATACCTCCTTGGAAAAGTTTTAGTATTTAATATTTTATGTAGGTGTAAATTTGTCAGCTTTCTTAAACAATTGAAAATCTTTGGTATAATAACTGGAGAATGTCTCTTCTGGTGGGTTTTAAACTTTTTAGCACTGATGTGTTTTATATAACGATACGTTTGTATTATTACTGCATTACATTGGTCTCAGTTTTCCCATTTCTCAGGTAATTATATTGATGGTCATTCAATAAGCAATCAATGGATCATTTGAATGACTTCATTATATAATACTGGTGGAATTAATATAATCCTGATGAATTTAATATAATACTGATGGATTTAATACAATGCTAATTAATTTCATGCAGTGCTGATGGATTTAATACAGTGCTGATGGATTTAATACAGTGCTGATGGATTTAATACAGTGCTGATGGATTTAATACAGTGCTGATGGATTTAATACAGTGCTGATGGATTTAATACAGTGCTGATGGATTTAATACAGTGCTGATGGATTTAATACAGTGCTGATGGATTTAATACAATGCTGATGGATTTGATTAGAAAGATAATATCCACCGAGTTTAGTCTGCGTAGGTGTAAATTTGAAATTTTACTGACATTGTTAAAAAAAAAAACTGGAATAATTGGATACTGACTCATTTCTGGAGAATGTCTTTTCTGAAAGACTTAAAACTTTCAGTGATAGCTGGCTTCATTAAAAGAGCGCTTAATATTCACATTTGCATTGTATAAATTTTATTGTGACAATTTTAAGCAAAAAATGTTTTCCATGTATTAAAAAAGTAACAGCAGTTCTCATCAGTGTCATCTTATTTGGAAGTATTTTTGTAATGAATTTATGCGCTGTTGGAGCCAAGTTGACAATTTTACTGAAAACAAATATCAGATTCCATAGCAATTGTACATTAATTCCTTTGTCCCTAATTTTTGAGTATCTATACCTGGCTTCCCCAATGAGCATGTTGTTGGAGTCATTATATGAGCCAAGAGCCTTCAATGATGACATAGAATCAGTAATGATGATAGAGTCAAGCTCAGTGTCATAGGTTAGCTTCAGCGCCATTAGGATTGCAAACAATTCAGTTTGCAGTGTAGACGCCCAGTTGTTAATTCTTATGCCTAACTCAACAAATTTATTATCGTTCTTAACTAGGGAGGTGGCAACAAGAGCAGATTGGACCTTCTTATAAAGTTAAATATTTTCTCTCGTAGAATTGTAAAGGCTTTTAAATATATAACCAAGAAATGAAAACTAAGAAATACAGTATAGAAAAGTTGTGCTTTTATAAGTGTAATGAGCCCTTAAATACTGTATTTTTATACGATTTTACACTGAAGCCGGCACACTATCTTTCTCCAAGTCTTTCGTATATAATTAAAGAACAACTTATCCGATTGGCTTGAAATTTTCAACCCTGATGAATTATAACCAGGAAGGAAAGTTCATGGAATACTTGGCAAGTGAAAATGTTTGTGATAACTTCAGAAAGCCTCTTCAGATTGTCTTCAACCTTTCATATTCATGTTTCCTAGTTAGAGGAAGATTGGTGTTGTTATTGAAATTTGGAGTTGCCATTTTGCAAATTTTAATTTCGAAATGGTAAATTATTGCTTAAAATTTAACATAGAAGCAACATCCATAAAATAAATAATACAATCAGGTCCTGCTTATACAGCAAATTAGGTTCCAGATTAGTGCTGTAATGTGAAAATTGATGTGAAACAGGTTTTTTCAATTTCAAATGAATATAAAAATCTTAATAATATGTTTACACTATCATATATTAAGTGAGCAATAGAGCTAGGCCTAAAAATGCAAATACAGTACACATATTACTTACCTTAATATATTTTCTTCCTTAGCTTATAGTGAGGGGAGATTATATTTATTGTAGGAAGTCTGAATAAATGAAGAATGGGAATAATTGAAAACCGCTGCATTAATGAAACATTGTAAAGCAAAGCGCTGTAAAGCGGGACCTGCCTGTATTTTATTTTTCGTGTCATTCAAAAAAAAATTCAGCATTTTAAAGGTAAGATGTTTCTTTTATGTATAATCATAACTAATTTAATTACTAAATTAGAAATGCTAATGTTTTCCAGAAGGAAAAATATCTAACAAACAGATGGCGGTTATTAAATACACACAGATAATTTAAGTAAAATATCCACAAATACCTTCTCAACCGCAGGTTTTCGGCAACCTAACTATGGGTGTGATGGCATGGACAATACCCTTCCTTGTGGCGTGTTCTACAAGTGGTGCTTCCAATGGTGCCATCTTTACCAACGCTAGGGTGCTGTTTGTTAGCTCGAGGCGCGGCCAGATGCCCCAGATGTTCTCCCATCTCCACATCCACAACCACACTCCTATCCCTGCCCTCTTCTTTGTTGTAAGTTGCTTCTCTTTCAGTGTTGTGATAAGTATTCTGTAGGTTGAGTGTCCAGAGTAACAATGTATCGGAGTAAAGAAGTAAGACTGGGAAACAGTAGACCGTCATGATCAGACGATTAAGTTACAGTTCCAGAGGAAGCATGTTTAACTGCTACAGTCAAATCAAAAGTTGCTGTAGTAGGATTTAGGGCTCGGACGAACTTAGGACAGGTAACACTCTTCTGCAGAAATCTGTAACCACAACCGATATTAAGCGTCACATGGAGAGTAAGAGTCCCAAGAAGGCAAGTCCTGGCAGAGAAAATCTAGAACAAGAAAGTAGTTGGCCGTCCTTGTCGAGCTGGTAGGGATACTATTGGCAGGAAATGATGGGCAACCATCTTAAATTGATAAATGTGAGCCTTAAGTCACTGCCATATACAGACTCGGTTTCGGCGTCACACATATGGACAGGGACCGTCAGTGAAGGAAAAGAAGAACCTGTGTTGGTCGGTCTAAGTCCAGTGGCATGACTCACGAAGTCGTGGTGACACGATTGCAAATAAACCATACCACGAACGATAACGCGTCGGTCTGGAGTTTTACAACTTTCTGACCGCAAGTTCAACCCCCACCCATGGTACGGTTTCCAGTGGCATGCTAAAAGTTAGAGTGAGTAGGGAAGGCCACTTTGTCTTTAATTTCATTTCATTCCCAGAACCTATTGCAATGAGATGGACTAGCCTGGGATAGAGATCAAGAAAGTGAGAAGTTCTGTACTGAGAATTAAGAAGTAGAGAGGTCGAGATTTAGAAGTGAAAAAAGTCAGGGAAGATTGCGAGTTAGTACAGAGGAGAAAAGCAAAAAATTTTTACTGAGAGACAAATGCAAGAATATAAAGAAAATAAAGCCTGATGGATGAGAAAGAGCTCTGCCTCCCTTCCACGCACAAGAACGGAGCAGGAGAGGTCCAGCCTCCTGATCTGCCAGAGGAAAACTTCTGACAGAAGGAAGTGGAAGTAAGAGTGAGATTTCAGAGATCTTTTATTATGAGCATTATAAGGAAAGCTGCAAGAGGTAAAAAAAAATATATCAACCTATGAAATGATGATGATATGTGTCTTATAGTTTTGGTGTCTAAACTGAATAAAAAAAGTAATAATCTAAAAAGAGTGCAAAGAATTTTCAACAAAACTTTTTTCTTTAAGAATCAAAACAATCTAGGTTAGAACAGGACTCACGAAATCGTAATGACACGATTGCAAACAAACCATACCACGGGCGGGGATAGAACCCGCAATCAGAGAGTCTCAAAACTCCATGTGGCTAACGCGATGGTCTGGAGTTTTGAGACTCTCTGATCGCGGGTTCTATCCCCGCCCGTCGTATGGTAGGTTAGAACAGGTTACATTAAAGACTAGCTAAATATACAGCTTTAGCCAGGCATTACCACTTAAACCTAGACGTTAGTTCCGGAAATACTTCAGGACATTTACAAAGGAATTTTGAGCACATCAGAGGTATCTGCTACGTCTGAAAATTATCAAGCACGAGTGATAGATATGATAACAGATCATAGAAAGTGGATAAGGAATATCACTGCTGAGTAAGGTGCACAGCACATTGTAATTGTGCCAGTGGGTTTAGGTATGTATATCTGACAAAAAAGTTAAATCACTTCATGGAAATGTTTCACATATCCACTACAAATGCTTTTCCTATCAACACATGACACAGTAGTGAAATCTTTTAACTACGATGAGGCATCGTAATTAGTCCTTGATTACCTCAAAGTACAAACACTTATTAGCAAGATGGTGGCACTCAAACTACACGAGATGGCAGACGCTGATGACTATGGTAGCAGGTTAGACGGCTCTGGACCTGAGTAAGCAAAACACATAAACAGTAGGGCCTCGTTTATACGGCGGATTAAACTCCAGACTACCGCCATAAAGCGGTAGCCTGGAGTTTAATCCGCTTATTTACTTATAAATGCCTGATAACATAGAACTAGACCTAAAAAAATTAATAAAAAAGTAATATGCACATACAGTACACTCATTACTTACCTTAAAATATTTTTGGCCTTAACGAAGGGTGAGAGGCGAGTAGTATTTATTACAGGAAGTCAGGAGATGAAACCATCCTCTGCTAACTTCGAATTTATCTTCAGCAGCTTCCTCACCTCTCTCTCAGCATTCAGAGAATTGTAGAGACTTAGGGCCTTGGACTGGATAATTGGCTCGGAAGGCAAATTGTGACTAGCTGGATCATCAGTCCACACCAGTAAAACAATAAGGCTATTATTTTTTTCTTATAGCTTTAGTGTTCACTAGTGTAGCACTCTTAATTTCCTGCAACAATTTCTCCTGAGAGTTCATTTAAAGTAAGAACCATACGACATAATAACTTTAAAACACTTGAAACTTTGGAAAGTTTCCATATGAAACCGAGAGACATACAGAGCTCATGGCAACACACCCAAGTTCACTTATTATTATTATTATTATTATTATTATTATTATTATTATTATTATTATTAGTAGTAGTAGTAGTAGTAGTAGTAGTAGTAATATTCAATTCAATTCAAAGTTTATTCTCTATAAGGATTACAATGCTGAGTTTACAGAAATTTGGTTATTGTGAGGTTTACATGTAGTAAAATTGTGATTACAGAGTGTACCACTAGAACGCTTAGCATGGCTAGGCATTTCGGGCATACTTAGTTTTATTCTTAATTGTAAAATATTACAAATTATGAGGTAAGTTGGTATTATGGCTAAGTGACTAAATACTAGTTTGTAAGTTTAGCAATGTGAATGCTTTTGTTTTGGCACAGTACATAGTTTCAGTGTTGGAGTATCACAGGATTCATTATTTTAAGATTGAGATTAATATTTCTGTTTATGGTCAAATGAGTGAGTGAGTGTAAGTGTGAACCACCAGGTGGTATTCGTGTAGTTAGTTGATGGGGTGTATCAGGGAGATAAGATGTTTTCTAATGGTAGTTTTGAAGGTGATGAATGTGTCTGCAGTTCTAGAGTTCTCAGGTAGGGTATTCCAGATTTTAGGGCCTTTGACATACATTGAATTTTTGTAAAGGTATAGTCGGACACGGGGAATGTCGTAGAGATGTTTGTGTCTGGTGTTATGCCTGTGAGTTCTGTCACAACTATCAAGAAAGCGTTTT
Organism: Cherax quadricarinatus; assembly: GCF_038502225.1. Taxonomy (NCBI): domain Eukaryota; kingdom Metazoa; phylum Arthropoda; class Malacostraca; order Decapoda; family Parastacidae; genus Cherax; species Cherax quadricarinatus. Next base: position 15,487,392 of record NC_091340.1, read on the forward strand.
AGGTCAAGGTTGATATTAGAGTTTAAGGCCCTGTAGATGTAGATTGCACAGTAGTAAGTGTGGATGTACTGAACTGGGAGTAAGTTTAGGTCTATGAAGAGTGGGGGGGTGTGTTGCCAGGGATGGGATTTAGTGATTATTCTTACTGCAGCTTTTTGTTGGGTTATTATTGGCTTTAGGTGTGTTGCTGCAGTTGATCCCCAAGCACAAATAGCATAGGTGAGGTATGGATAAATAAGTGAGTGGTATAGTGTGAGAAGGGCATTTTGCGGCACATAGTATCGTATCTTGGAGAGGATCCCAACCGTTTTGGATACTTTTTTGGTTATATGCTGGATATGGGTGCTGAAATTCAGGTTGTTGTCAAGGTATAAGCCTAGGAATTTTCCCCCATTATTTCTGGTAATTAGAGTGTTGTCAATCTTAATGTTAATTTGTGCATCTCCTGCTCTGCTACCAAACATAATATACTAGGTTTTGTCAGTGTTAAGCGTAAGTTTATTGGCTGTCATCCAAGTCGATATTTTAATCAGCTCCTCATTCGCAATGGTGTTGAGGGTGGCAAGATTAGGGTGAGAGATGACATAAGTCGTGTCATCAGCAAAGAGAATGGGTTTCAGGTGTTGGGATACGTTTGGAAGGTCATTGATGTATATGAGGAAGAGCAGGGGACCAAGGACACTTCCCTGCGGAACTCCAGTATCAAGTGGCCATGTTGCTGATGCTGTGTCTTTAATGGTGACGTACTGATACCTATTAGTAATGTAAGATTTGAAATAAGCAAGCGCATGGCCTCTTATACCGTAATGATCAAGTTTGTGGAGTAGGATGTCGTGGTCTACTGTGTCAAAAGCTTTTCTTAGGTCAATAAAAATTCCTAGTGGATATTCCTTATTTTCCAACGCTGTGTAAAGCAGATCTAGCATTCTTATGATTGCATCATTAGTGCTTTTATTTTTCCTGAATCCAAATTGGCAGGGGTTGAGTATGTTGTGAGACGTTATAAATGAATACAGTCTCCTGTGCACGAGTTTCTCAAAGATTTTGGATAGCAATGGTAAGTTAGATATTGGCCTATAGTTGTTTAAGTCTGTAGGGTCACCACCTTTATGTATTGGTGTAACCCTTGCCATCTTGAGTAGTTTCGGGAAGGTGCTAGTCTCTAGTGACTTGTTAAAAAGTAATGAAATTGCATGCAAAAGGACATGGGCCGCTCGCTTGTACAGTAAAGGTGGGACATGAGACAGATTCCCAGAGTTATTTTTAAGTGACTTTATAATCTCAATGACTTCTGTGGGCTCAGTTGTTGCAAGATAGAAGGAATTAGGGAAATTCCCATCTAGGTAGTCCCCGGCATGGGCATTGGTATGTGGGATTTTACTGGCGAGATTAGATCCTATGTTTGAGAAGAAGTCGTTTATCTTGTTAGCTGTGTCATTGGGATGTAGTGGTGTTTCATTAGGTTTAGTTAGGACAATATTCTTGGTTTTTCTCAGTTTGTGGGTCCCTAGAATCTGAGAGAGTGTTTTCCAGGTCTTTTTTATATCTCCTCTAGTGTCTGTGAATCTACTGGAGTAGTATAATTGTTTGGCTTTCTTTATTACTTTGGTGAGAGCTGATGAATAGTGTTTAAGAGTCTCTTTGTGTATTAAGCCCTGTCTATATTGCTTTTCATATTGGTGTTTCTTGTCAATGGATTTCAGAATGGTGCTGGTTAGCCATGGGCAACCAAGCCGTTTGTTTGTGATCTGTTTTGTTTTTATAGGACAATGTTTGTTGTATAGTCTAAGTAATTTGTTAAGAAAAATGTCTGTCCAGTCATTAATACCATTGGCCTTGGAGAATTCTGTAGGCCAATCAACAGTCTCTAGGTCAGCTGTGAACTTCCTTACTGAGGCCTCGTCATGGAGTCTAAATGAGACTTTGTTGTATTCAAGTGGTGGTTTACTAATGTTTGTCAGGAGGAAGGTAGGGTAGTGGTCTGTAGTGCTATCTGTGATTATCCCTGATTTAAGGGGGGCTAGTATATTGGTCCATATGTGGTCTATTATGGTTGCACTTGTCTCAGTGAGCCTGGTTGGTTTAGTTATTGTTGGTATGAGAAGTGTGTTGTTCATATTGTTGATGAAATCAGTTACAGGCTGATCATCTAGTAAGCCAAGGTTGATGTTGAAGTCTCCAGCTAAGAGAAGGTGGTGCTTATTCATTTGTCTGTTTGTTATTAGTGACTTTAATTTCTCACTGAAATTTGGGATGTTTGTGTGAGGTATCCGGTAAATGGCACCGATTGTTATAGGCGTCTTAAGGTTTTCTACAGTAAAATTAGCAAAAATGTATTCCCCATATTCATCACTAAAGCAAGTGGTGCTAAGACAAGATAATTGGTTAGAGTAATAGATTGCAATACCACCCCCAACTTGGTTTGGTCTGCAGTTGTGAATTGCTGTGTATCCTGGTAGAGGGTAGATATCTATTGTGTCCTGTTTAAGCCAGGTCTCAGTAAGAATAATGCAGGAGAAGGGTGTCTTTAGTGATTCAAGGAGTGCTAGGAGGTCATCATAGTGTTTGCTTAAGGACCTGATGTTGTAGTTAAGTACTGATAGACTTTTAGCATTGTTTAGGATAGTGGTGGCTTGTGATGTTGTGTAATAAAGGCAGTTACTTTCCAATAGGTTTTGATTGGGTGTCAGATTATGGAGGTTTAGATCAGGGTCAACGTGATCAATCATCTTCTAGGTTTAAATTATGGTTATTTATATCCTGAGTTGTGTGTTGAGTTCTAGTACTGATATCTGTAGTGGTAGGAAGTTTGGACAAGTATATAGCTAGAGTATTTTGGTCATGTAGGGTATAGTCACTACTACACATAATGAAGTTGATGTTGTCTATGTGTTGTGCTGGAATGAACTAAAGTACAACTAGGTATAAACTAGTAATATAAAAATACAAATTAAAAATAGAACAAGACTCTCACTTGTAATTGCACTAAGGTCTAATAATGACTTTTGTGGAGTCTATGTTTTGAGCTAGAATGAGCTAAAGTACAATAGGTTTAATCTAATAATATAAAAATACAAATTAAAAATAGCACTAGTCTCTCACTAGTAATTGCACTATGGTCTAATATAGTGAATTTGGTATTGACTATGTCTTGAGGTAGAATGAGCTATGGTACAACTGAATTTAATCTAATAATATAAAAATACAAATTAAAAATAGCACCAGTCTCTCACTAGTAATTGCACTATGGTCTAATATAGTGAATTTGGTATTGACTATGTATTGAGCTAGAAAGGGCTATAGTACAACTAGGTTTAGTCTAATAATATAAAAATACAAATTACAAATAGCACCAGTCTCTCACTAGTAATTGCACTATGGTCTAGTATAGTGAATTTGGTAATGACTATGTATTGAGCTAGAATGAGCTAGAGTAAAACTGTGATTAATTTAATAATATAATAAAGGAACAAGACTCTCAATTGTAATTGCACTAAGGTCTTATATAAGTTGTTTACAAGAATTAGAGTATAATTAGATTTAAATTGACTGGATAAAATACACAAATTAAAGGTAGCAAAATAATAATAAATAAAATGATAAAAATAAAGATGGCAATGACTTGGTTATAATATGCTAGTAAGATGGTAGACAGGATAATATAAAAGTTGTAGTTGAAAATACTAGTTTAAAAAAGTATGGAATAAAAATGGTCAATAAAAGAAGTTTACAATAAGTTTGATCAATATAGTTTAAAGTAAAATTGGGCAATAATAGGGATTTAGAATAAAATTGGGCAATTGAGTATTTTTTAAAGTGAGGTAGAATTATTGAGGAAAAGTTATGGTTAGTTTATAATAAAATAAGATAGAACAGTGATGTGGTAAGTTGTAAAAAAGGAGATAGATTCTGTAGATATTAAACACAATTAAGACTATGAGGTAGAATGGTCGTTGAATACAATGACAATTAAAAGTAGTTGGGGTATTAGAATTTTAGGGGGGCACAAATTTATGACAATATAACACTAACGGTGGACTATGGGTATTATCTGCACTTTACTCTGATTCTGTTAGTCCAGCCTCACTTAGGAATGTTTTAAGGTCATGTTCTGTAGAGATGAAGTATCTCTTCCCAGTGGGCTGTTTCCTAACTGCGATTTTTCCATCCCTCACAAAGCACTAGTGGATTTTTTGGGCATAGCGCAATTTTCTTTTTCTTCTTATTATTATTATTATTATTATTGTTGTTGTTGTTAGTATCATTATAAAACACCGCGGGGAGGGTGCTCCCTAAATGTGTATATAGTGTTAATGTTTTGGGTGGACGGTCGGATTTATACTTGTTCCATACTTGTGCACTTGCCATTGATACAAGTTCATCTCACATTATGCATACGTTTTTGAAACATTTTACCCATAACACAAGCAACTTACACTGTGTACAAGTTGTCTTCACGTTGTTGCAGTAGAAGACGTAACAGCAACACTCTCATTCTCTTGCAACACAGAACACACCCTTTTATAGAGCGAATGATGCTACAAGTAAAGGCATAAGAAAGAAACTTTTTTTCTATAGTTATTCCCCAGTAACATTATACACAGATTCTTTAGTGGTGTTGTACTAAAGAAAACGCATTTTAGTAATTATTATCATACACTCTTTTTAATCTCTCCCGGCTACCTACCTCACAATTATGTTAATTTGTTCTAGTATGGTTGCCAGAGACATACCTTACTCACTGTGTTTTATCATTTCTAACTTTGCTCTTAAAGTGTCTTACGACTTTTGTTTTTATCACAACTACCCATAGATGTCATTGTAACATAAGAGAATATATATATATATATATATATATATATATATATATATATATATATATATATATATATATATATATATATATATATATATATATATATATATATTTATATATTATGCAGTAACTTTAAACACTTGAAACTCTGGAAAATTTCCAGACAATTGAGAGAGACGCCGAGCTCATGCAGGATGTAAAGAAATAAGGTGGCGTGTGTAAGCCATAATAGCAAATCAGGGGCCGTATAAATGAATTCTTGGGTATAATTTATCCATAATAGCAAAGCACAATAAAACGAAGTGCTGTAAAAAGGGGGCCTGCCTGTAGCACAGCTCGATGTGTCCAGTACCGTGTGAGTACTACGTATAGTTTCCACAACAACATTTTTCAGACATCGAGAGGTACGGTACAGCTGTTTCGGAAAAAGTGCAAAGGCCGCACTAAATTGCATTTCTGTGCCTCTGAGCTACCCGAGTGTGAGAATGTATACTTGTCTGTACGTACTTTTTTATTTATGCATGAGTCTATACGAATTTGTATACGTTCACAAGTATGTACACTTTAGTATAGTTTGGTGTGTGTGTGTATGTATACAGTACGTGTGCGTGAATTTATTTCATGTATTCATGTACTCTTCAGGCTACCATCACCATGGTGATGTTCGTGACTTCAGACATGACAGTCCTCATTAACTACTTCTCCTTCGCCAGTAATCTATTAGAATTGGGGACCATTGGAGCATTCTTCTGGTTCCGCATCAAGCAGCCGGACCGTCACAGACCCATCAAGGTTAGTGGAGCACATGTTCAGTTCACGATGATTTGCTCTTGTAATTATTTCTGTTGTGTTTATTATTATTATTATTATTATTATTATTATTATTATTATTATCATTGGGAAGAGCTAAACTGAAAATTATTGCAACTCACTTTGGAACTGGGATGTCTTCGGGCTTGATCCAAGTAAAGGGAGGTTGGTTGGTTCTGACCTGAGGGTTGGTGAGGATGGGAAGGAAGAGGGAGGGGAGGGCTTGAAAAATGGAAGAGGTTGGGAGGGTAGAGTAGGAGGTGGGGTAGCAGAGGTGAGTGGCCCGTCCACTTTGGAGCGTGATGTGTAGGGGTACTGCAGGAGGTTGTGCTGGAACGAGATGTGCTGGTGGCAGCAGTGTCAGTAAAGTGGGGCTGGTACTCAGGCGCCTGGCGGGAGATGGCTGGTGGTGCCCAGGAAAACAGGGTCATTTTGGAGCCACACCCCAGCTTTAGCTAAATAGCAAAGTGCTGGGGGACTTCAGCTTGGTGGTGGTTGGTTATACACATGATCCGTGGCAGACTGCATTGAATCTTGTTCTGGAGAGGTGTAGCAAGGTGAAGGGGGAGTTGGAGTCATGTGAGCGGTTGTTGAGTTTGTGGATTATCTGTGTGGAAATTTATTTGGTCCCTAAAGTTCCACAGGACAGATCTGGCATGGCCGTAATGGAACGGCTGAGCTGGGTGGCTCTTAAACCCACCCAAACAAAGCATTCTCTCGAGTTGGTGTGGATTGTTGGTAAGCTTATTTAATTTATAGATTTACCCTTCAGGGAAGGAGTAGGTAGTTTTACTGGTAGTACACTAATATTAGGTTTACTAAGGCAACTGTAGATAATAATAATAATGTAGACCTGAGACCTTAACATAGGTAGTAATAGGCCGATAATGTAGGCAAACACTAGGACAAGTTAGCTAGGGAGAACTGGCAGCCCTAGTTTGAACGAAGAAATGAGGGTCTGGAAGAGAGACCAGCTCGTTCGTCTTAAGACAGACACCAACTGGACAAGACGTGCCGTGATCAGCAGACGGCGCCCCCCACGTGTCTTCACATTTGAGACCTAGGGAAATCTGGTAGAGGCACCTCGATGTACCGTAGATGACCTCCGTCAGGCCCATACAGTAAGACAAGACCTCCACTCTATCTCGTAGATTTCTGGCCAGTGTCTGGGGAGAATTGTGAGTGAGTTTGAACTGTGTGCCCGGTGTGCAGCAGGCAGTGCATGCCCAGTAAGTACCAGTGTCTCTTGGCAGTCTGGAAGCTAGTGTCCATGTCTGCATAGTTATACTAGGGGATACACACCCTCTTGGATATAGGAATTTCTGAGGTGCAGGCAGGTCACTAATAATGATTGAATATTGCAGGAATTAAGGCTCCCGGTTGCACGTGGTTTCTGAGGGGAAGTCCAAAGGGGCTAAGGCTAAGCTTAGGGAAGTTGAAGATCAGGATATATGCTGCAACACCAAGCAAGTTAGTCCTTTATACGTGTATGCAGGCGAGTTTCTTGCAACATCAATCATTTGTGAAAATCTGTCCTATAAGCCACTTGTGAGGCTGAGGTACCCACCTCAGAGCTCGGTGTCAACAGAGTTTGCCAGGGTAGGCGACTCACTTGGAGGCAGTCCACACAAATTTTTACAAAAAGTGGTCCTTCGCAACCATGATGTGGAATAGCTAGGTTAAGCTATCATAGCTAGGCCACAGTTAGGAACCAGTTTAACAGAGTTAGGTTAAGTTAGCACACCTAGGCCCAGAGTTACACAGAGGCTAGGCCAAGCTGACTATACACAGAAGTTGTTATTTGCAGTAATTTACAGGCAGGCCAGGTAGGCTAGAGAAGCTTGTGAATTTAATTATTTACAGTGATTACAAGTAATCCAGAGTAGGAGACTTGTGTGTTAATTACTTACAGTGGATTTGCAAGGTAGCCACAGTTAGGCTAGGCTTGTAAAATATTTACAACAGTTATAGTAGCTAGGACAGATTTAACTTAGTTATTATTTACAGGGAGTTCTAAAGCCAGGTTAAATTAAGCTATAGCACACTAGTTAGGTTAGGATTTACCTTATCCAACCATCCACGCTAGACTGAGTAAGCTAGGTCAAGCTGTTTACACACATTATTCATTTACTGTTTCACAAGTTGAATTGTTGAATTTATTTGTGTTAACCAAGTGATTTTAATTTGTATACTGCACTTTTTATTGTGTGATTTTCATTGTCTTTGATTCATGTTAATGTGGGATTTGTGAATTGTACCTGAGACTAGGTTAAGTCCTGTAATTATTTGCTGGCATTGTACAGGAAATTGCTAGGTTAAGCTTTCACACCAATACACATTTTGATTGGGATTTGAGAGCTAACAGTGTACATTTTTTATTCATAGTAGAATCAATATAACAAAGGGAATTGTTAAGCTTGTTGAGAAGCCTTGAGACTCGTTCATTCTTACCTAACACCGTGACGTGCTGTGGGGTGGACTGGGTAAAGTACATTTAGTGTCACACTCCTCATTAAACTTCGACAATGGCAGATGGAAGTTCAGGAGAGTCTGGTTCAGTGTTAGCAAAATTAAAACAATCAGTGGCGGCATACAAAGGGCATCTGAACAGAACGCGTAACAGGTGCAAGGCTACTTGCCAACGCAGTAACGTAGACTGCGATGATTTGCAAGACTGCTTGAAGAGTTTGGGGGAAAAATGGGAAGCCTATGAACAAGCATTCTCAGCATATGAGCTACAGGCTATTGAGGATAATGAATCCCAGGGTAGTCTTCAGCAGGCTCTGGACGAATTCACTAAGGATGATGTAGATTGTCATCAGGAGATGAATACGTACAAAGATAAGTTAAGTACATTAAAGGCTAGTTAGTATTCCAAGGGTGGTGTCGAACACCGTAGGTACCCCAAACAGCCACACACCTGTCAATATGTTGCCCAGGTTGCCCCAGTTGAATTCACCGACATTTGACAGAACCCTGAGTACATTGCTTTCTGGGATCAGTTTAAAGCCCAGATAGATGACAGGAACGATTTGTCAGATGCCGTCAAATTGCAGTATTTGCGGTAGCAGCTCAAGGGTAAAGCCTTAGACCTGGTCCGGCACTACCAGATTACTGACACTAATTACCAACATGCCAAAGACCAATTAGAAGGCATGTTTGGCAACACTGAAGAGATAAAGGTAGCTATACTTTATCGGTTGTTGGATCTAGAGGCTTGCCGACATGACCGTCAAAACCTAGAGAAGTTCCGTATTGAAATTATGAGCTTGACAAATAGTTTCAGAGATTTGCATGATGAGGATGATTCAGAATGGGTCCTTAGCCAGGTGATTCAGAGGAAACTGGCTAGCACTACAATGCATGAGTTACACTTAAAATATCGGATGAATAGTTTCACGATAAAACAAATTGTTGAGGGGTTGGGAGATCTCGTTTCTCATTTGAGTATAGGTGTGAGAGAAGAGTCACCACCATCGCCACATAAAAACCCAGAAAGTTGCTCAAAGATCTCGAGAGATCAGTCTAAAGCTCATACGACTAAGGTTGGAGTGTACTATGGTAAAGAAGTGTCTAAGGTAAGAACCTCTAAGCAGAACCTCAGAGGCACTCATGCCAGAATATGCATGTTCTGCGAAGGCGAACATGCTAGCACGAGTTGCCCGGAGTATATAACACTGAGCAGTAGGCAACAGAGACTAAGGGAGTTGAGACTCTGCTTCAAGTGTTGTGGGGAACACTTTGCGAGAGACTGTGGCACCCAGCTCAGTGAGTGTCGAGTCTGTTGCAAAGGTAAGCACCATACTGCACTATGTCCCAATAATTTAAGGGAACCCCAGGCTAGTAGGGATATCTCTCAGGTAGAGATAGAAAGTGAGTCTGAGCCTGAAATGGTAGCCAGCGTGATTAGTGGGAGTGAAGTCTCTAATCTGAGTGAGAAACACGGAGGTGCTGCCCTACCTACAGTCATGGCAAAGGTTGTGAATGGGCTCAGGTCCGAAACAACCCAATTATTCTTTGACCCAGGAGCACAAGTATCCTTGATAACAAAGAAGTTGGTGGCTAAATTAAAGTTGAAGGCCACAAGGCAAGTTAGTATGATGTTGGGAGCGGCTATAAGTCAGGCCCCACGCAAATCTTATGATGTGGTTGATGTCACAGTCAAATTAGGTGGACATCACAGAGACATTACAGCCTTGGTGGTAGAGACATTACCCACGGCAATTACAGCAAGAGGTCTTGCTGCAGCAGCTAAGCGATTGAAAGACCTTAACGTGAAGCTGGCAGACCAGGGAATTACCACTGACACAGTCAGAAATATAGGTATCCTGGAAGGAGCCAATCATATAGATGACTTCCTGTCTACATGACGGACGTTTAAGGAAGGAATTGGTTTATACAGATCCCCAGTAGGATACATCATAGGCGGCAGGATTCCACCTGAATTCCCTGCCACGCCAGATAGAGGAGAAGCTGTCCCCATGATAGCTGGGGGAGTAGTGATAATGAATACCAGTATACACTATGAACCGCCAGGGAAGCTGAACCAGGCAGGTAGTGACGAACACTCCGCCACCTTGGGAAAACACTTTTACAGGGTACATAAAGAGGGAGATAGATTGCCATTAAATCTAGGGAACCTTGTAACAGTGGGAGGAAAGGCTACCAAGGCATGTGGGCCACTGGGTGGGAAAGTACAGAGCCACTCAGTCAAGGCTAGACATATGAAAGACGTTAAAGTTAAAGGAAAGGGTGCTAAGACCACCGGAACCAACAAGTTTACACCCCCAGAGGTCCACACAGGAGAAACTGGACGGTTGAAGTTAGACCGGAGTCTGCTCGACGAGAGTGGCCAGACGGCACTCGTGTCCAGGGTCCGCTGTGGGGGCTCGCGGAAGGTGAACTTGATTTAGACTTAGTGCCTACCTTCGCCGGCGGTAGGATGTGGAAATTTATTTGGTCCCTAAAGTTCCACAGGACAGATCCGGCATGTCCGTAATGGAACGGCTGAGCTGGGTGGCCCTTAAACCCACCCAAACAAAGCATTCTCTCGAGTTGGCGTGGATTGTTGGTAAGCTTATTTAATTTATAGATTTACCCTTCAGGGAAGGAATAGGTAGTTTTACTGGTAGTACACTAATATTAGGTTTACTAAGGCAACTGTAGATAATAATAATGTAGACCTGAGACCTTAACATAGGTAGTAATAGGCCGATAATGTAGGCAAACACTAGGATAAGTTAGTTAGGGAGAACTGGCAGCCCTAGTTTGAACGAAGAGACGAGGGTCTGGAAGAGAGACCAGCTCGTTCGTCTTAAGACAGACACCAACTGGACAAGACGTGCCGTGATCAGCAGATGGCGTCCCCCACGTGTCTTCACATTTGAGACCTAGGGAAATCTGGTAGAGGCACCTCGATGTACCGTAGATGACCTCCGTCAGGCCCATACAGTAAGACAAGACCTCCACTTTATCTCGTAGATTTCTGGCCAGTGTCTGGAGTTTACCTGGAGTTTACCTGGAGAGAGTTCCGGGGGTCAACGCCCCCGCGGCCCGGTCTGAGACCAGGCCTCCTGGTGGATCAGAGCCTGATCAACCAGGCTGTTGCTGCTGGCTGCACGCAAACCAACATACGAGCCACAGCCCGGCTGATCCGGAACTGACTTTAGGTGCTTGTCCAGTGCCAGCTTGAAGACTGCCAGGGGTCTGTTGGTAATCCCCCTTATGTGTGCTGGGAGGCAGTTGAACAGTCTCGGGCCCCTGACACTTATTGTATGGTCTCTTAACGTGCTAGTGACACCCCTGCTTTTCATTGGGGGGATGGTGCATCGTCTGCCAAGTCTTTTGCTTTCGTAATGAGTGATTTTCGTGTGCAAGTTCGGTACTAGTCCCTCTAGGATTTTCCAGGTGTATATAATCATGTATCTCTCCCTCCTGCGTTCCAGGGAATACAGGTTTAGGAACCTCAATCGCTCCCAATAATTGAGGTGTTTTATCTCCGTTATGCGCGCCGTGAAAGTTCTCTGTACATTTTCTAGGTCGGCAATTTCACCTGCCTTGAAAGGTGCTTGAAAGGTGTCTGGGGAGAATTGTGAGTGAGTTTGATCTGTGGGCCCGGTGTGCAGCAGGCAGTGCATGCCCAGTAAGTACCAGTGTCTCTTGGCAGTCTGGAAGCTAGTGTACATGTCTGCATAGTTATACTAGGGGATACACACCCTCTTGGATATAGGAATTTCTGAGGTGCAGGCAGGTCACTAATAACGATTGAATATTGCAGGAATTAAGGCTCCTGGTTGCACGTGGTTTCTGAGGGGAAGTCCAAAGGGGCTAACGCTAAGCTTAGGGAAGTTGAAGATCAGGATATATGCTGCAACACCAAGTAAGTTAGTCCTTTATACATGTATGCAGGCGAGTTTCTTGCAACATCAATCATTTGTGAAAATCTGTCCTATAAGCCACTTGTGAGGCTGAGGTACCCACCTCAGAGCTCGGTGTCAACAGAGTTTGCCAGGGTAGGCGACTCACTTGGAGGCAGTCCACACAAATTTTCACAATCTGGTTGAGGGTAGTTGGTTTTTCGTGGCAGGTGAATTTTGCAGTGTTGCTGAATTGTTTCATGGTGTAGAACGTGACTCCTCTGAATTTGAGGGTTGGTTGAGAAGGTGGAGGAGGTGAGGAAGGTGGAGAAGGCGATTGTGGAGGTGAGGAAGGAGGAGTGGATGGTTGGTCGTGGTGGATGTGGGAGAGGCTGGAGGTGGGCTCTCATTGGTGAGGTTCTGCTGTGGTTCAGTGGTCTCTGATTGGTCGAACTCTTGAGCGGTCGGTGGTAGTGGAGGAGCAGATGCGATGTTGATTATATTGTTAGTGGACGTCACAATGTCGCTTGACGGTGGTGATGCAGGGAATATAATGTTGGGCATGTTGTTGAGTTGGAAGAGTTCGTTGATCGTGGTGTTGAAGGAGCCTGGTGCCGCAGTATTGTGGACGTGGGCATACATGATGCAGTATAGGATTTTGGTGGAGTCACCCACGGACAGTGGTGATGTAGTCGTGGAGGCCTGGAGGACTCGGGTGGAGTCAAGTAGATTCCTGGTAACGGTAGCGTATGAGGTTGCTTGGGTAGTTGGAGTCTGCTGTTGTTCAAGCTGTTTTTTCAGTAGTTCCCGTCTGGTGGGGCATCTGGCCGCCAAGGTGTGGTGGTCGTTTATGCAGTTGAGGCATTTGGGTGGTGTGGTGGAGGTGCATGACTTGAAATCGTGGCCTTCTGTGCCGCAGGTAGGGCAGATCTTCTTGTCTATGGAGGGGCAGTTCCTCGTGGTATGCTGGTAAGAATAGCAGTTGTAACATTGAGAGATGTATTTAAATTTCTCTGCTTCAGTGAATGTTGGATGGATGTGGAAGTAGAAAATGGCCAGGCCCTCCTTGAGAGCTTGGGTTGCCATGCTGACGTCACTGAAGGTGACCTTCAGCATGGAGGAAGCATTGAGAATTCTAGTGATGTGTTCTATCTTGGCCCAGGTGTTTTTTCTTCGATTGATGATTTGGTTTCCGAGATGTCTTGGGTTGTGATGAGTTTGTCGAGCTTTTTGAGAAACAGTTCTCTTGGCTTTCAGGGCTGGGGATGTCAGGACTTGGAATCCACGTTGGTCGAGAGTGGAGATAGCTTCTGTGATGGTTAGTTTTTCCGCCTCGAAGTCATCTGTACAGATGACCACAAAAGCGTCCTTGAGAGAGAGGATTGCGTTGCACTTGACTCGCAGAGTACCACTGATGGTAGCTGCAAGGGCTAGTTTGGACGAGTCGTTGACTGTCCCACTCACAGGTTTGATCTTTACCCTGTTAGAGTAATGCATCGTGAGTAAGCAGTGTTTCCCTCCCCAACGGGGATCGTCTGTGTCTGTGTCAGTAAAGGCAGGGTAATTCCAATTCCTTGGATCAATGTTGTCTAGACTTTTACCTCCTCGTTGACCGGGTTTCTGAATAAGGTTAACGATGATGGCTACATTGAGCTGATCAGGTGTGTCGTCTGACATGAGTCTTCACCAGGTGATAACCCAGTAATTAACGCTGATATACCGGTGTTGAGTATCTTTAATAAAGTAGCCACTTAATTGTTGAGTCTAATAAGTAGCCACTTAAATGATGAGTCTAATAAAGTAGCCACTAAATTGTTGGGCATCAGTAATAAAACATTTGTACCTTACAAAAGACTGTTTGTATCTCACAAAAGATTGTTAAGAAAAGTGGCAGCACATTGTATAGGAGGTAAACTTTTAACAGGTAAACTTCTTCAGTCCAATGCAAAGAAAAGTGGAGAGTGAGGATGAGTTTGAGGTAATCAGTCCCTCAACCTAGAGTCGATGTGTTCAGTCCACCAGTCCTGATAAAAGTGCATCATATTCATGGAGACGGAGCATATATACTGCTGATAGATGAGGTGCAGCAGTGTCAGGCGGAGTCATCAGTGGAAATATCCACTAGTGGAAGAATATGTGAATGTCTACCTTGGAGAAACATTGTTTCTATTATCAGTTACGGCTACGGACCTCTGTACAATGATTCATTTACTTAACTTCTGGTAATTTTTCACAGTAAATCTAGTCACATCCATGGCAACGGAATTTCATAAACCCAAACTTCTTCATCTGTGTTATGCATATATTTTTTCTTAGTGAGTTCACAGGTGGTAGAGGAAGTTAAGCCAGCTACTGTGTTCTCACCTTGTTTCAAAATTATTATGATATTGTAGGCGTCGTTATATGTAGGGAAAAATTATGTATCAGCTTACATTCTTTTCTGTTTAAGGATGAAGGATGTTGGATAATACAGTTTACTAAAAATAATTATTTGGTTTCTCACCCATCAAGGAAACACAGGTTTCACATCCTGTACTGACATAAAAAACACCTGATCATTACATCTTTGCTTCTGTACTGTACGTAAATAATCAAGTACGTTAGTAAGTATTAAAGAAAGATATTAAGGAAGTTTTTTTTTTAAACTTTCTGTATACTGTATAAAATACATTTTTTTTACAATAATATTAAAGTAAACAGATGTTTTAGACATACAAAAGTACATTATGTAGATTTAACTTTGATTAATCAGATAAAGTCAAACACTGTGACTTTTTTCTGATCAGAAGAAACATTCTGAAATAACTTTAAAAAACTAATTTGATTAATAAAAATTACACATTAAAACTTACACAACCTAAAATTAAGATAAACCTGAAACATCTCACTTTCTTTTCATCACAACATGACTGATAATTTAACGATTCTCATTTTAGTCATTTTCATCCCTTCAAGGTGTGGATCATCTTCCCCATAATATACTTCATAGTTTCTGTGTTCCTGACGGTGCTTCCAGTGATCCGTCAACCTCTGGAGGTGATGATGGCAGTGATCATCATCATCACAGGTCTTCCAGTCTATTACTTCACCATCCACAGACACAACAAACCACACAAGTTGCTTCACGTTATGGGTAAGTCAGCCAGACACTAATATAAATTTTTTTTTAACTCGGATTATTTTTTCTTTTTCACATTCTAAGGCTATGTACAATGAATAATTATTATAATTATTTCAGAGTATAATACTCATCAAAACATGGAAATTATTCCCACTGACTTTATTGGGTTATCCTGCGTTAAATATACATAATATACTTCGTGGCTGAATTCCACTAAAGAAAAAATGGCACAATACCGTGAGTGGAACAATACACAAATAACCCACACATAAGCGAGAGGAGCTTACGATGACGTTTCAGTCTAACTTGGACCATTTACAAAGTCACACTAAAAGAAAGGTGATGAGGCAGTATATATAGGTGAGCTGGCAGGGACGGGACAAGAGAAGTGGGAGTAGTAGAGTAAGGCAGGAAATGTAAATAGTAGTAGTAGTAGTAGTAGAGTAAGGCAGAAAGTGTAAGTAGTAGTAGTAGTAGTAGTAGTAGTAGTAGTAGTAGTAGTAGTAGTAGTAGTAGTAGTAGTAGTAGTAGAGTAAGGCAGGAAGTGTAAGTAGTAGTAGTAGCAGAGTAAGGCAGGAAATGTAAGTAGTAGTAGTAGTAGCAGTAGTAGTAGAGTAAGGCGTGGTGGTGGTGGTGGTGGTGGTGGTGGGTGTGCGGGAGTGTGAAGTGGTGGTGGTGGTGGTAGTGGTGGTGGTGGTGGTAGGTGGAGCAGGAGTGTAAATTAGTAGTGGTAGTAGTGGTGGTAGTGGGAGTGGGAGCGGGAGTGTGAAGTGGTGAGTGGTAATTGGTGGTAGTGGTAGTGGTGGTGATGGTGGGGTGGGCGGGGGTGTGAGTGGTGGTGGTGGTGGCGGAGTGGGGCGGGAGTGTAGAGTGGTGGTAGTGGTAGAGTGTTGGTGGTGAGTGGGCGGGAGTGTGAAGTGGTGGTGGTGAAGTGGGCGGGAGTGTGAAGTGGTGGTGGTGGCAGGGAGTAGTGGTGGTGGTGGTGGGAGTGGGGGCGGGAGGTGTGAAGTAGTGGTAGTGATGGTGGTGGTGCTAGTGGTGGTGGTAGTGGTGTGGAGTGGGGCCAGGAGTGTGAGTAGTATTAGTGGTGGCAGAGTGGGGCAGGAGTGTAAGTGGTAGTGGTGAGAGTGTTAGTGAGTGGGGTAAGGCGGGAGTGTAGGTAGTGATGGTGGGAGTGGGGGCAGGGAGTGTGAGTGGTGGTGGTAGTGGTGGTGTGGTGGTGAGTGGGAGCGGGAGTGTGAGTGGTGGTGGTGAGTGAGTAGTGGTAGTGAGTGGTGGGTGGGCCCAGGAGTGTAGTGGTAGTGGTAGTGTGGAGTGGAGCGGGAAGTGTGAAGTGGTATTAGTGGTGGAAGTGTTGGTAGTAGAGTAAGACGGGAGTGTAAAGTAGTAGTAGTGGAGTGGACGGGAGTGTGAGTGGTGGTGGTGGTGAGTCGATGGTGGTGGTGGGTGAGATGGGGGTGTGAGTGGTGGTGGTGGTGGTGGTGGTGGTAGTGGTGAGTGGGTGAGGCGGGAGTGTGAGTGGTGGTGGTGGTGGTGGTGGTGGGAGTGGGGATGGGGGCGCAGGTGTAGAGTGGTGGTGGTGGTGTGGTGGTGGTGGCAGTGGTGGTGGTGGTAGTGGTGGTGGTGGTGGTGGTGGTGAAGTGGTGGGGTGGACCCGGGAGTGTGGTGAGTGGTAGTGGTGTGGTGGTGGTGAGTGGTGGTGGTAGTGGTAGTGGTAGTGGGAGTAGGGCGGGAGTGTGAAGTGGTGGTAGTGAGTAGTGAGTAGTGGGTAAGGCAGGAGTGTGAAGTAGTAGTAGTGGTAGTAGTGGGGTGGAGCGGGAGTGTAAGTGGTAGTGGTGGTAGTAGTGGTAGTGGTGGTGGTAGTGGGAGTCAAGGCGGGAGTGTGAGTGGTGAGTAGTGAGTGGTGGTGGTGAGTAGTGGTGGGGTAAGACCCAGAGTGTAGAGAGTAGTGAGTAGTGAAGTGAGTATTGGTAGTGGGTGGGGCAGGGTGCAGAGTAGTGGTGGTAGTGGGAGTAAGGCAGGGAGTGTAAGTAGTAGTGGTAGTGAGTGGGGCAAGGCGGAGTGTAAGTGGTAGTGGAGTGGAGCCAGGAGGTGGGGGGTATGAAGTAGTGAAGTAGTGGAATTAGGGCGGGAGGTGTGAAGTAGAGTGAGTAGTGCTAGTGGTAGTGGAGGAAGGTGGGCGGGAGTATAAGTAGTGGTAGTGGTAGTGGGTGGGCGGGGTGTGAAGTGGTAGTGGGAGTGGGGCGGGAGGTGTAGAGTAGTGGTGGTGGTAGGTGGTGGTGTTGAGTAGTGTGGCGGTGGCAGTGGTGGTGGGTGGGCCAGGGTGTGAGTGGTGGTGGTGGTGGTGGTGATAGTGGTGGTGGGTGGGACGGGAGTGTGAGTGGTGGTGGTGGTGGTGGTGGGGTGGGTGCGGGTGTGAGTGGTGGTGGTGGTGGTGGTGGTGGTGGTAGTGGTATTGGTGAGTAGTAGTAGTGGGTGTGTGGGAGTGTAAAGTGGTATAGTGGTAGCTGTGGAGTGGGCGGGAGTGTGAGTAGTAGTGGTAGTATTGGTGAGTGGTGGAGTAGGGCCCGGGAGTGTAGTGGTGGTGGTGGGTGGACGGGAGGTGTGAAGTGGTAGTGGTAGTGGTGGTGGTGGTGGTGGTGGTGATGGTGGAGTAAGGCGGGAGGTGTGAAGTGGTGGTGGTGGTGGTGGTGGTAGTGGTGGTGGAGTGGGCGGGAGTGTGAGTGGTGGTGGTAGTGGTAGTGGTGGAGATAGGGCCAGAGGTGTAGTGGTGGTGGTAGTGATAGTGGTTGTGTGAGTGATGAGTAGTAGCAGTGGTAGTAGTAGAGTGGGCCCAGGAGGTGTGAGTAGTGAGTCCGTAGTAGTAGTGAAGTGATGGGAGCAAGGCGGAGGTGTAAGTGGTAGTGGTAGTATTGGAGATTAGTGGTGGGAGTAGGGCAGAGTGTAGTAGTAGTAGTAGTGGTGGTGGAGTGAGACAGGAGTGTAGAGTGGTAGTGGTAGTGGTGAGAGAGAGTGGTAGAATGGGCGGGAGTGTAAGTAGTGGTAGTGAGTAATAGTAGTATTAGAGATTAGTAGTAGTAGCAGTGGTATTGATGGAGTGGAGCGGGAAGTGTAAGTGGTAGTAGTGGTAGTGAGAAGTAGTAAATTAGGGCGGGAGGTGTAGTAGTAGTAGTAATGAGTAGTGGTAGCAGTGTGGTAGTGGGTGGGGCCGGGAGTGTAGGTAGTGAGTAGTGGTGGTAGTGGTGGAGTGGGCGGGAGTGTAGATGGTGGTGGTGAGTGAGTGGGGCGGGAGTGTAGTGGTGAGTGGTGAGTGAGTGGTGGTGGTAGTGGAGGTGAGGCGGGAGTGTAGTGGTGGTGGTGGTGGTGGTGAGTGGGGCGGGAGTGTGGTAGTGGTGGTGGTGGGAGTGGGGCGGGAGTGTGTGAAGTGGTAGTGGTGGTGGTAATGGTATTGGTGGTAGTGGGTGGGGCGGGAGTGTGAAGTGGTAGTGGTAGAGTGGGAGCGGGAGTGTAGTGGTAGTATTGAGTAGTGGGAGTAAGGCGGGGATGTAGTGATGGTGGTGAGTGAGTGACGGTGGTAGTGGTGGAGTGGGAGCAGGGAGTGTGAAGTGAGTGGTGGTGAGTGGTGGTGATGGTGGGTGGACCAGAGGTGTGAGTGGTGGTGGTGGTAGTGTGGTAGTGGTGGTGGTAGTGGTGGTGGTGAGTGGTGGGGTGGGCCGGGAGGTGTGAGTGGTAGTGGTGGTGGTGGTAGTGGTGGTGGTGGTGGAATGGGGCGGGAGGTGTGAAGTGGTGGTGGTGGTGTTAGTGGTAGTGGCAGTGGTAGTGGTGGTGGTGGTGGTGGTAGTGGTGGTAGTGAAGTGGTGGAGTGGGCGGGAGGTGTGAGTGGTGGTGGTGGTGGTGGTGGGTGGGGGCCGGGTGTGGGTGGTGGTGGTGGTGGTGGTGGTGGTGGTGATAGTGGAGTCAGGGCGGGGTGTGAGTGGTGGTGGTGGTGGTGGTGGTGGTGAAGTGGTGATGAGTGAGGTGGGAGTGGGCGGGAGTGTGGAGTGGTGAGTGGTGGTGGTGGTGGTGTGGTGGTGGTGGTGGGGTAGGGCGGGAGGTGTGAAGTATTGATAGTGGTAGTGGTGGTAGTGAGTAGTAGTGGTAAGTGGTCAAGACCCAGGAAGTGTGAAGTAGTAGTAGTAGTGAAGTAAGGCAGGAGTGTGAAGTGAAGTAGTGGTAGTACAGTGGGCGGGAGGTGCAGTGGTGTGGTGAGTAGTGGAGTCAGGGCGGGAGTGTAAGTGGTGGTGGAGTGGGCGGGAGTGTAGAGTGGTGGTGGTGGTGCAGTGGGGCAGGAGGTGTAGTGGTGGTAGTGAGTGGTGGAGCCAGGGCGGGAGTGTGAAGTGAGTAGTGGGAGTGGGTGGGAGTGTGAGTGGTATTGGTGGAGTGTGGAGGGTGTAAGTGTGATGGGAAGGCCAGAGGGTGTGAGTGGTAGTGAAGTAATTGGTAGTGGTAGTAGTGGTAGTGTAGTGAGTAGTGGTAATGGTAGCAGTAGTGAGGTAAGGCGGGAGATGTAGTGGTAGTAGGTAGGAGCGGGAGTGTAGAGTGGAGTAGTGGTGGTGGTAGAGTGGGGTGGGCCAGGAGTGAAGTGGTAGTGGTAGTGGTGAGTGGAGTGGGAGCGGAGTGTGAGTGGTGAGTGGAGTAAGGCGGGAGGTGTAAGTGGTGATGGGAGTGAGGCGGGAGTGTAAGTGGTAGTGGTAGTGGTGGTGGTGGTGGTGGTGTTTCGTGGTGGTGGTGGCAGTGAGTGGTGGGTGGGCGGGAGTGTGATTCATAAATAATGCAAATGCCAAGAAATGTAAGTAGTGTCAGTGGTGGCAGTGGTGGTGAGTGGGAGCGGGAGTGTAGAGTGGTAGTGGTAGTGGTAGTGGTAGTGGTGGCAGTGAGTAGTGGTAGCGAGGTGGTAGTGGAGTGGGTGGGTGTGATTGGTGGTGGTGGTGTGGTGGTAGTAATGGTGGTGGTGGGTGGACGGGAGGTGTGAAGTGGTGGTGGTGGTGGTGAGTGGGGCGGGAGAGTGAAGTGGTGGTGGTGGTGGTGCTGGTGGTGGTAGTGGTGAGTGGTGGTGGTGGTGGTGGGGTGGGCGGGGTGTGAGTGGTGGTGGTGGTGGTGAGTGGAGTGGGGCGAGAGTGTAGTGGTGGTGGTGGTGGTGGTAGTGGCGGTAGTGGTAGTGGTGGTAGTAGTAGTAGTGGTGGAGTGGGCCAGAGTGTAAGTGGTGGTAGTAGTAGTAGTGGGTAGGAGCGGGAGTGTGAGTGAAGTAGTGGTGGTGGTGGTGGTGGCAGTGGTAGTGGAGTGGGCGGGAGTGTAAGTGGTGGTGGTGGTGGTGGTGGAGTAAGACTGGGAGGTGTGTGAGTAGTAGTGGTGAGTGTGGTGGTGAGTGGTGGGAGTGGGCGGGGTGTGAGTGGTGGTGGTGGTGGTGGTGGTGGTGGTGGGTGGGACCCAGGAGTGTGAAGTGGTGGTGGTGGTGGTGGTGGTGGTGGTGGAGGTGGGGTGGGGGTGTGAAGTGGTGGTGGTGGTGGTGGTGGAGTGGGGCGGGAGTCAGTGGTGGTGGTGGTGGTATTAGTGGTGAGTGGCGGTGGTGGTGGTGGTGGTGGTGGCGGCGGATGGGGCGGGAGTGTGAAGTGGTAGTGGTGAGTAATGGTGGTAGTGACAGTAGTGGTAGTGTAGTAGTGGTGGTGTGGTAGTGAGTGGAGCGGGAGTGTGAGTGGTGGTAGTAGTGGTGGTGGTAGTGGTGATGAAGTGGAGCGGGAGGTGTAGTGGTGGTGGTGGTAGTGAGTAGCGGTGAGTAGTGGGGAGGTGGAGCGGGAGTGTAGTAGTGGTAGTGGTGGTGGTAGTGGTGAGTAGTGAGTGGGAGCGGGAGTGTAAGTAGTAGTAGTAGTAGTGGTGGTAGTAGTGAGTAAAGGGCGGGAGTGTGAAGTAGTAGTAGTAGTGATAGTGAGTGGAGCGGGAGGTCAGTGGTAGTGGTAGTGGGAGTAAGGCAGGAGTGTAAGTAGTAGTGAGTAGAGTGGGCCGGGAGTGTGAAGTAGTAGTGGTGGTGCAGTGGGCAGGAGTGTAGAGTAGTGAGTGAGTGGTAGAGTGGGGCGGGAGTGTAAGTGGTAGTGGTAGTGGGAGTGGGGCCCGGGAGGTGTAGTGGTGGTGGTGGTGCAGTGGGGCGGGAGGTGTGAAGTGGTGGTGGTGGTGGGTGGGCGGGAGTGTGAGTGGTGGTGGTGGTGGTGGTGGTGGTGAGTGGTGGTGGTGGTAGGTAAGGCAGGAGTGTAAGAAGTAGTAGTGAGTAGTAGTAGTGGGAGTGGGCGGGAGTGTGAAGTGGTATTAGTGGGAAGTCAGGCAGGAGTGGTAGTAGTGGTAGTATTAGTAGTAGTGGTGGTAGTGGGAGTGGGGCGGGAGTGTAGTGGTAGTGGTGAGTGGTGAGTGGGGCGGGAGTGTGAAGTGGTGGTGGTGGTGGTGGGTGGGCGGGAGGTGTAGAGTGGTGGTGGTGGTGGTGTGGTGGTGGTGAGTGGGCCGGGGGTGTGAGTGGTGGTGGTGGTGGTGGTGGTGGTGGTGGTGGTGGTGGTGGTGGTGGTGGTGGTGATGGTGGTGGTAGTGTTGGTAGTGGTGGAGTGGGGCCAGGAGTGTGAGTGGTGGTGGTGGTGGTAGTGGTAGTGAGTGGTGGGTGGGCCAGAGGTGTGAGTATTGGTGGTAGTATTAGTGGTGGTGAGTGGGTAGGGCCAGAGAGGGTGTAGTAGTGGTAGTGATGAGTAGTAGTAGTAGTAGTGGTAGTAGTAGTGATGGACAGTAGTAGTGGTGGGAGTGGAGCGGGAGTGTGAAGTGAGTAGTGGTAGTAGTGGTGGTGGTGTTGAGTGGAGCCAGAAGAGTGTGAAGTGGTGGTAGTAGTATTAGTAGTGGTAGTAGTGGTAGTGGTAGTAGTAGTAGTGGTAGTAGTGGTGAGTGGGACGGGAGTGTGAAGTGGTAGTGGTGGTAGTAGTGGTAATAGTGTGCAGTGGTAGGAGTAAGGGCAGGAGTGTAGTAGTAGTGAGTAGTATTAGTAGCCCAGTGGGTGGGCAGGAGTGTGAAGTAGTAGTAGTAGTAGTGAGTGCAGGAGTGTGAGTAGTAGTAGTATTAGTGGCGGCAGTAGTAGTGGTAGAGTAAGGCAGAAGGAGTGTAAGTGGTAGTGGTAGTGAGTGGTGGTGAGTGGTGGAGTGGACGGGAGTGTGAGTGGTGGTGGTGGTGGAGTGGGGCGGGAGTGTGAGTGGTGGTGGTGGTGGTGGTGGTGGTGGTGGGGTGGGGGCGGGAGTGTGGTGGTGGTGGTGGTGGGTGGGCGGGGTGAGTGAGAGTGGTGGTGGTGGGTGGGCGGGGTGTGAGTGGTGGTGGTGGTGGTGGTGGTGGTGGTGGTGGTGGTGGTGGTGGTGGTGGAGTGGGGCGGGAGGTGTGAGTGGTGAGTGAGTGTGGTGGTGGAGTGGGCGGGAGTGTGGTAGTGGTGGTGGTGAGAGTGGGCGGGAGTGTAAAGTGGTGGTGGTGGTGGTGGTAGTGGTGGTGAGTAGTGGGTGGAGCAGGAGGGTGAGTGGTGGTGGTGGTGGTGGGTGGGGCGGGAGTTGTGAGTGAGTGGTGGTGAGTGGTGGGGTGGGGCGGGAGGTATGGTGGTGGTGGTGGTGGTGGTGGTGGTGAGTGGGGCGGAGGTGTGGAGTGGTGGTGGTGGTGGTGGTGGTGGTGGTGGTGGTGGTGGTGGTGGTGGTGGTAGTGGTGGTGGTGGTGGTGGTGGTGGAGTGAGGGCGGGAGTGTGGTAGTGGTGGTAGTGAGTGGTAGTGGTGGTGGTGGAGCTGGGCCCAGAGGGTGTGAGTGGTGGTGGTGGTGGTGGTGGTGGTGGTGGTGGGAGTGGGGCCGGAGGTGTGGAGTGGTGGTGGTGGTGTGGTGGTGGTGGTGGTGGTGGTGGTGGTGGTGGTGGTGGTGGTGGTGGTGGTGGGTGGGGCGGGGTGTGAGGTGGTGGTGGTGGTGGTGGTGGTGAGTGGTGGAGTGGGGCAGAGGATGTAGTGGTGGTAGTGGTAATGGTAGTGGTAGTGGTGGTAGTAGTGGTGGTAGTGGTGGTAGTGGTAGAGTGGAGCCAGGAGGTGTAAGTGAGTGGTGGTAGTGGTGAAGTGATAGTGGTGGCAGTGATGGGGTGAGGCGGGAGGTGTGAGTGGTGGTGGTGGTGATGGTGACGGTGGGAGTGGGCGGGTGTGAAGTGGTGGTGGTGGTGGTGGAGTGGTGCGGGAGTGTGAAGTGGTGGTAGTGGTGGTGGCGAGCGGTGGTGGTGGTGGGAGTGGGGCGGGAGTGTGAGTGGTGGTGGTGGTGGTGAGTGGTGAGTGGTGGGGTAAAGACGGAGGTGTGAGTGGTGGTGGTGGTAAATAGTGGTGGTGGTGGTGGTAGTGGTAGTAGTGGTAGTGGTGGTAGTGGTGGTAGTGGTGGAGTGGGAGCGGGAGGTGTGAGTGGTAGTGGTAGTGGTGGTAGTAATGGTGGTAGCGGTGGTGGAGTGGGAGCGGGAGTGTGAAGTAGTGAGTAGTGGTATTGGTAGCGGTGGAGTGGGCGGGGTGTGAAGTGGTGGTGGTGGTGGTGGTGGTGGGGTGGGCGGGAGGCGTGAGTGGTGGTGGTGGTGGTGGTGGTGGTGGTGGTGGTGGTGGGGTAGGGGCCAGAGGTGTGAGTAGTGGTGGTGTTGGTGGTGGTGGAGTGGGTGGGAGTGTGAGTAGTGGTGAGTAGTGGTGGTGGTGGAGTGGGCTGGGAGTGTAGTGGTAGTGGTGGTGAGTAAGACGGAAGTGTAAAGAGTGGTGGTATTGGTAGTGGGTAGGGCGGAGGTGTGAAGTGGTAGTGGTGGTAGTGAAGTGGGCGGGAGTGTGAAGTGGTAGTGGTAGTGATGAAAGTGAGGCGGGAGTGTAAGTGGTGGTGGTAGTGAGGTAGGGCGGGAGGTGTAAGTGGTAGTAGTGGTAGTAGTGAGGTCGTGGGAGTGGGCCAGGAGTGTAAGTGGTGGTAGTGGTAGTGGTAGAGGTGGAGCGGGAGTTGTGAGTGGTGGTATTGGTGGTGGGAGTGGGGCGGGAGTGTGAAGTGGTAGTGGTGGTGGTGGTGGTAGTGGGAGTAGGGCGGGAGGTGTGAGTGGTATTGACGGTAAAGTGAGTGGTGGTGGTGGTGCTGGTGGGGTGGGCGGGAGTGTAGTGGTAGTGGTGGTAGTAGTGAGTGGTAGTGGTAGTATTAGTGGTGGCGTGGTGGAGTGGGGCGGGAGTGTGAGTGGTGGTGGTGGTGGTGGTGGTGGGAGTGGGGCGGGACTGTGAAGGTGGTGAGTGGTGGTGGTGGTGGGTGGTGGCGGTGGTGGGGTGGGCTGGGAGGTGTGAGTGGTGGTGGTGGTGGTGGTGGTGGGTGGGGCCGGGAGTGTAGGAGTGGTGGTGGTGGTGGTGGTGGTGGTGGTGGGATGGGTGGGAGTGTGGTGGTGGTGGTAGTGGTGGTGGTGGCCGGTGGTGGTGGTGGTGGTGGTGGTGGTGGTGGTGGTAGTGGTGGTAGTGGTGGTGGTGGTGAGAGTGGTGGAGTGGGGGCGGGAGTGTAGTGGTAGTGGTAGTGAGTAGTGGAGTGGGCGGGAGTGTGGTGGTGGTGGTAGTGGTGGTGGTAGTGGTGTGGTGGAGTAGGGCGGGAGGTGTGAGTGGTGGTGGTGGTGGTGGTGGTGGTGGTGGTGGTGGTAGTGTGGTGGTGGTGGGGTAAGGCGGGAGTTAACTGAAGTGGTAGTGAGTGAGTAGTGGTGGTAGTGGTAGTGAATGGTGGAGTGGGCGGGAGTGTAAGTGGTGAAGTGGTGGAGTGGGGGCCCGGGAGTGTGAGTGGTGGTAGTGGTGCAGTGGGGCAGGAGGTGTGAAGTAGTGGTAGTGATATTAGTGGTAGTAGTGGTAGCAGTGAAGTAGTAAGTGGAGCAGGAGGTATGAGTGAGTAGTAGTAGTAGTGGTAGTAGTGGTGGCAGTGAGTAGTGGGAGTGGGGCGGGAGGTGTGATTAGTGGTAGTGGTGGTGGTGAGAGTGTGGTGGTGGTGAGAGTCAAGACAGGAGGTGTAGAGTGAGTGGTAGTGGTGGTGGTGGGAGTGGGAGCCCAGAGTGTAGAGTGGTAGTGGTAGTGGTAGTAGTGGTGGTAGTCAGTATTAGTGGTAGAATTACAGACGGGAAGTGTAAGTGGTGCTAGTGGTGGCAGGAGTAAG
The DNA here is from genome assembly GCF_038502225.1 of Cherax quadricarinatus. NCBI lineage: Eukaryota > Metazoa > Arthropoda > Malacostraca > Decapoda > Parastacidae > Cherax > Cherax quadricarinatus. The sequence continues at coordinate 15,512,695 of NC_091340.1, forward strand.
ACCCAGGAGTGTAAGTGGTAGTGGTGGTATTGGTATTGGTGGTGAGTGGGCGGGAGTGTAAGTGAGTAGTGGTAGACTGAAATTAAGGCAGGAGTGTGAGTGGTGGTAGTAGTGGTGCTAGTGGTGGTGAAGTAGTGGTGGTAGTGGTGGTGATCAGGTGGGGCGGGAGGGTGTGGGGTAGTGGTGGTGAGTGGTGGGGTGGGCCCGGGAGTGTGGTGGTGGTGGTGGTAGTGCTGGTGGTAGTGGTGGTAGTGAGTAGTGGGGTGGAGCGGGAGTGTAAAGTGAGTAGTGGTGGTAGTGAGATAGGGCCCAGGGAGTGTAAGTGGTATTAGTGGTAATGGTAGTAGTGGCAGTAGTAGTAGTAGTAGTAGTAGTAGTAGTAGTAGTGGTAAGAGTGGGCAGGAGTGTAAGTAGTAGTGAAGTGAGAGAAGTAGTAGGTAGGGCGGGAGTGTGAGTGGTAGTGGTAAATGGTAGTGGTAGCAGTGGTAGTGGAGTGGGCGGGAGGTGTGAAATTAGTGGTGGTGGTGGTATTGAGTAGTGATGGTGGTGATGATGATGATGGGCCAGGAGTGTGAAGTGGTAGTGTAGTGGTAGTGGTGGTAGTGGTAGTGGGGTAAGACAGGAGGTGTAAAGAGTAGTAGTGAGTAGTGGCAGTAGTGGGAGTAGGAGCGGGAGGTGTGAGTAGTAGTGAGTGGTGGAGTAGGGCCGGGAGTGTAGTAGTGGTGAGTGTTGCAGTGAGACAGAGAGTGTGAAGTAGTAGTGATGTAGAGTGAGACGGGAAGTGTAAGTGGTAGTGGTAGTAGTGGCGTGGTGGTGGTAGTAGTGGAGTGGGCCCAGGAGTGTAAGTGAGTAGTAGTGGTGAGTAGTGGTGGTGGTGGTGATGAGTAAGACCCAGGAGTGTGAAGTGGTAGTGGTGGTGGTGGTGGGTGGGGCGGGAGTGTAGAGTGGTAGTGATGGTGGGGTGGGCGGGAGTGTGAAGTGGTGGTGGTGAGTGAGTGGTAGTGAGTAGTGGTGGGAGTGACTGGGAGTGTGAAGTGGTGGTGGTAGTGGTGGGAGTGGGCGGGAGGTGTAGTGAGTAGTGATGATGTGATGGGGCAGGGAGGTATAGGTATTAGTAGTAGTGGTAATAGTAGTAGTGTAGTAGTAGGTGGAGCGGGAAGTGTAAGTGGTAGTGGTAGTGGTGGAGTAGGGCGGGATGTGAAGTAGTGGTAGTAGTGGTAGCGGCAGTGGTGAGTGTGGGAGTGGGTGGGGTGAAGTGGTAGTGAGTAGTGGTGATGGTAGTGATGATGGGGAGTGGAGCCAGAGGGTGTAAGTAGTGAAGTAGTAATGGTAGTAGTGGTAGTATTAGTAGTGATAGTGGGTAAGACGGGAAGTGTGAAGTGGTATTAGTAGTGAGTAGTGAAGTAATAGTAGTAGCAGTGGTGAAGTAGACAGGAGTGTGAAGTGGTAGTAGTAGTAGTGAAGTAGGGCCAGAAGAAGTGTAAGTAGTAGTGGTATTGGTAGTGGTAGAGTGGGCGGGAGGTGTGAGAGTAGTAGTAGTGGTAGTGTGGTGAAGGCGGGAAGTGTGAAGTGGTAGTAGTGGTAGTGGGAGTGGGGGCAGGAGTGTGAAGTGGTGGTGGTGGTAGTGGGAGTAGGGCGGGAGGTGTAAGTAGTGGTAGTGGTGGAGTGGGGCCAGGAGTGTGAGTGGTGGTAGTGGTGGTGGTGGTAGTAGTCGTGAGTGGGCGGGAGTGAAGTGGTGGTAGTGGTAGTACAGTGAAGGGAGTGAGGCGGGAGTGTGAAGTAGTGACAGTAAAGTGGTAGTGGTGGTAGTGGTAGTGGTGGTGAGTGGGCCCGGGAGATCATGAAGTGGTAGTGGCAGGTAAAGTGGTGGTAGTAGTGGTAGTGAGTGGTGGGGTGGGGCGGAGTGTGAGTGAGTGTGCAGTGGTGGTGAGTGGTGGAGGAGTTTAGGTAGTGGTGGTGGTGGTGGTGGGTGGTGGTGGTGGTGGGTGTGGGCCGGGAGTTGCAGGTGGTGGTGGTGGTGGTGGTGGTGGTGGTGGTGGTGATGGTGAGTGGGGCGGGAGGTGTGAAGTGGTGGTGGTGGTGGTAGTGATAGTGGGGTGGAGCGGAGGGAGTGTAAGTGGTAGTGGTAGTGAGTGGTGGAGTGGGCGGGAGGTGTGGTGGTAGTAGTGGTGGTGAGTGGTAGAGTGGGCCCAGGAGTGTAGTGGTAGTGGTAGTGGTGGTAGTGGGAGTGGGCGGGAGAGTGTAAGTGGAGTGGTAGTAGTGGTGGTGGTAGTGGTGCTGGTGGTGGGTGGAGCGGGAGGTGTAAGTGGTGCTAGTGGTGGAGTGGGGCGGGAGTGTGAAGTGGTGGTGGCGGTGGTGGTAGTGGTGGTGGTGTGGTGGTGGTGGTGGTGGTGGTGGTGGTGGTAGGTAGGGCGGGAGTGTAGTGGTTGGTGGTTGTGGTGGTGGTGGTGGTGGTGGGTGGGGCGGGGTATCGTGGTGGTGGTGGAGGTGGGCGGGAGTGTGAGTGGTGGTGGTGGTGGTGGAGTGGGCGGGAGTGTGGTGGTGGTGGTGGTGGTGGAGTGGGCCGGGAGTATGAAGTGGTAGTGGTGGTAGTGGGGTGGGCGGGAGGTGTGAAGTGGTGGTGGTGGTGGTGGGAGTGGGAGCGGGAGGTATGAAGTGGTGGTGGTGGTGGAGTGGGCTGGGAGTATGGAGTGGTGGTGGTGGTGGAGTGGGGCGGGAGTATGAGTGGTGGTGGTGAGTGGTGAGTGGGCCAGGTTTAGGTGGTGGTGGTGGTGGTGGTGGAGTGGGGCGGGAGTATGAGTGGTGGTGGTGGTGGTGGGGTGGGCCCGGGGTGTGAGTGGTGGTGGTGGTGGTGGGAGTGGGCGGGAGTGAGTGGTGGTGGTGGTGGTGGGGTGGATGGGAGTATGGTGGTGGTGGTGGTGGTGGTGGTGGTGGTAGTGGTGGTGGTAGTGATAGAGTAGTGGAGTGGGCCAGGAGTATAGAGTAGTGATGGTGGTAGTGGGGTGGGGCGGGGTGTGAGTGGTGGTGGTGGTGGTGGAGTGGGAGCGGGGTGTGAGTGGTGGTGGTGGTGGTGGCGGCGGTGGTGGTGGTGGTGGTGGTGGTGGAGGTGGGCCCGGGAGTGTCGTGGTGGTGGTGGTGGTGGTGGTGGTGGTGGTGGCGTGGTGGTGTGGTGGTGGAGTGGGCCAGGGTATGAAGTGGTGGTGGTGGTAGTGGGGTAGGGCGGGAGGTGTAGAGTGGTGAGTGAGTGGTAGTGGGAGTGGGGGCCAGGAGTATAGAGTGGTGGTAGTGGTGGTGGTAGAGTGGGGGCCAGGAGTGTGAAGTGAGTGGTGGTAGTAGTAAGTGGGCGGAAGTATAAGTAGTAGTAGTAGTAGTGAAGTGGGCAGGAGTGTGAAGTAGTAGTAGTGGTAGTAGGTAGAAGGCGGAGGGTAAGTAGTAGTAGTAGTAGTAGAGTAAGGCAGGAAGTGTAAGTAGTAGTAGTAGTAGTAGTAGTAGTAGTAGAGTAAGGCAGGAAGTGTAAGTAGTAGTAGTAGTAGTAGTAGTAGTAGTAGTAGTAGAGTAAGGCAGGAAGTGTAAGTAGTAGTAGTAGTAGTAGTAGTAGTAGTAGTAGTAGTAGTAGTAGTAGTAGTAGAGTAAGGCAGGAAGTGTAAGTAGTAGTAGTAGTAGTAGTAGAGTAAGGCAGGAAGTGTAAGTAGTAGTAGTAGTAGAGTAAGGCAGGAAGTGTAAGTAGTAGTAGTAGTAGAGTAAGGCAGGAAGTGTAAGTAGTAGTAGTAGTAGTAGTAGTAGAGTAAGGCAGGAAGTGTAAGTAGTAGTAGTAGTAGTAGTAGAGTAAGGCAGGAAGTGTAAGTAGTAGTAGTAGAGTAAGGCAGGAAGTGTAAGTAGTAGTAGTAGTAGTAGAGTAAGGCAGGAAGTGTAAGTAGTAGTAGTAGTAGTAGTAGTAGAGTAAGGCAGGAAGTGTAAGTAGTAGTAGTAGTAGTAGAGTAAGGCAGGAAGTGTAAGTAGTAGTAGTAGTAGTAGTAGAGTAAGGCAGGAAGTGTAAGTAGTAGTAGTAGAGTAAGGCAGGAAGTGTAAGTAGTAGTAGTAGTAGTAGTAGTAAGGCAGGAAGTGTAAGTAGTAGTGGTAGAGGTAAGGCAGGAAGTGTAAGTAGTAGTGGTAGAGGTAAGGCAGGAAGTATAAGTAGTAGTGGTAGAGGTAAGGCAGGAAGTATAAGTAGTGGTGGTAGAGGTAAGGCAGGAAGTGTAAGTAGTAGTGGTAGAGGTAAGGCAGGAAGTATAAGTAGTAAGACAATAGTTGTAGTGTGAAGTAGGGAGAGTGGTTATTAGGACAAGAATAGAAAGAGATAGAGAACAAAAGGAGGCAAAAGTGAAGGTAGGAGCCAAAAGTAGTAGGAAAGGAAGTAGTAATAGTGAGGCAAGTCAAATGCCAGGAAAGAGTAGCACTACAGGAGAGCTCAGGACCCACAGCAGGTAAGATCAAAAACACAGGGACGGGGGGGGGAGGGGGAAGTAAAGGACCAAACACCCAAGGCAGAAGAAAGAAAACCCAAAACAAGAAAAAGGGAAAATAGGAAAGGAAAAAGGGTAGAAAGAGGAGAAAAAAGAATCAGATTAAGTCACGGGTGTTCTGAAGTTTGGAGCATTTTACGATGTAATAGGAGAGGAAGACATCTACAGAGACAAAGCCACGACTATAATTCATACAAGGAAAATTATGTATGAGGGAGAATTCAACAAGACGGCGACTGTAAAAGTTAGAAGCAGGGTAGACTCTTAGTATCATGAAATTGTTATAAATTTGGACTAAGTAAATCATCTTTGAGCAAACTGCGCATCTTGTTTGCTGGTTGGGAAGGTGATTGTGGAACAACAGCTCCTGGTTCCTTTATATACTTGTGCTAGTGAGGCGAACTAGCACATCGTACATAGAGTCATCAGCCGAGTAGTTAAACATGATACATGTCTACAGTCACTGTAAGATTTGTTTAATGATGCAGGAAAAAGAAGAAACAACTTCCTATAACAGTGTTTCTAAAGCATTATTATAAGTAATCTTGAGATAATTTAAAGTATACGGGAGGATGTGAGTAGGTTATGTGCAAATACCACGCCATTTTATTCAAGGGACTTGAACATCGGCGGATTTTGGTATCCCCGGAGAGTCCTGGAACCTATACCCCGCGGATACCAAGGGACGACTGTCCCCACTCAGGATTCTGTACTCAATGGTTCTATTTGACTATTCTACATAGTCTTTGTAATTGAGTTTTTAATGGTGATGGGAAGCTCGTTGCTACGTTAAAGTTGTTATTAACTAGTGCTGCTTGCTCGGTTATTTTACTTAGTTCCAGAGCGTCCAGCTACCTTAGCGATTTAGCTCACACTCTTAACAATCAAATTTCACAATTTTCCTTTGTTCATAATAAATAAATGAAAGATAGGGATTACAATAAAATTTCTAACACTTAAGTCCTGTAGCTGGGTTGGTAGCGCACTCATCTCACACACTGAGTGTCCGTGTTACATCCCAGGTACGGTTAGCCGAAAATAACGAAAAAAAGGCACAGTACCGTCACTGGAACGATACACAAATACCCGCACATAGAGGAGAGGAGCTTACGACGATGTTTCGGACCGACTTGGACCATTTACAAAGTCACACTAACGAAAAGGAGAGGAGGAAGTATATATAGGCCAGGAGGTGGTGGAGATTGTAATGGTGGTGGTGGAGCCAGTCAAATACTAAGAAAGAGGAACACTGCAAGGGAGCTAGAGGCCCACAGAGGGTAGAAACAAGAACACAGAGGGAAGGGGAAATAATGAAGGAACAAATACCCAAGGCAGAAGAAAGACAACTCAAAGGAGAAAGAGAAAAGAGAAAAGGGGAAGGGGGAGAAGAAGAAAAAGAAATCAGGTTAAGTCACGGGTGTTCTGAAGTTTGGAGCATTTTACAATGTAGTGGGAAAGGAAGGCATCTACAGAGGCGAAGCCACGACTAATATTCATACAAGGAAAGTTGTGAATAAGGGATAATTCAACCAGACGGCGACTGTAAAAGTTGGAAGTAGGGTAGACAGTTTTAGCAGAAGACCAGTCAGTACGATGACTGTGATCTCTGGCATGATAGAAAAGAACAATGTTGGTGTCGACAAGCCTAACACTACTATTGTGCTCCCTAAGTCTGTCAGAAAGAGATAGGCCAGTTCCTCCAAAGTACTGGAGAGCACAGAGGAACAAGAAATAGAGTAGACCGGAAATGTAGGGAAGGCAGAGGACAGGAGAGTTCCCAGGAGTAGAGAGTTTGGGAGAGAAGAAAGTCTGTTTAATACGTGAGAAGGCAGAGTCTATGAAATGGGAAGAGTAGCCAAGACGGGAAAATGAATTATGAAGAGTGGAAATTTCTGATTCAAGTAATTGAGGATCGCAAATGCGGAGGGCACGGAAAAAGAGGGAGATAAGAACACTTTTCTTGACAGAGGAAGCATGATAAGAAAAGTAGTGAATGTACATGCCACTGCGGTACATGCCATTGCGGTACACGGAAAAGGCATAGACTGTATCTGATCGGTGGACATGAACATCAAGGAAACGAAGCACTAGAGACTATAGAGTCATGAGGCCCAAGAGCAAAGATGTCATCTGTCATCTACACAGCGGAGCCAGAGTGAAGGGCGCACATCAATAGTAGGAAGAAGAACAGTCTCGAAGTATTCCATGTAAAGATTACCAAGAACAAGAGATAGAGGAGAGCCCATAGTGACACCGAAGATTTGAGAATAATATTTGCCTCTTCTCTATGTGCGGGTTATTTGTGTATGGTCAGCCGGCTGGTGTGGGTCGCCCGAATTACTCTACATAACCAGAAGCGTTCTGTATAGTATGTCACTGATGTCAGCTATGGTCTGTATAAGTTGTATCATGTACTCGTAGAAATAAAGCTTATTGTTATTATTCATAATAAATATACGAAAGACTGGGTAACTAATTCCTTGTTCCAGGAACGTTGTTGGATTAAGAACCGATAAGTACAGACAGGAAGGCCAAGATTAAATGTAAACTGAAATACCTATCATCTGTTATTATTAAGATAAATTAAAATATTTAAAAGGAATTTGTTAGGTCTGTGAGTACAGATTCTTATAAAGTTATATTAATTTTATTTCACGGGTTTCAATTTTATGTTTAATTATCATTTTATCATCACACCGGCCGATTCCCACCAAGGCAGGGTGGCCCGAAAAAGAAAAACTTTCACCATCATTCACTCCATCACTGTCTTGCCAGAAGGGTGCTTTACACTACAGTTTTTAAACTGCAACATTAACACCCCTCCTTCAGAGTGCAGGCACTGTACTTCCCATCTCCAGGACTCAAGTCCGGCCTGCCGGTTTCCCTGAATCCCTTCATAAATGTTACTTTGCTCACACTCCAACAGCACGTCAAGTATTAAAAACCATTTGTCTCCATTCACTCCTATCAAACACGCTCACGCATGCCTGCTGGAAGTCCAAGCCCCTCGCACACAAAACCTCCTTTACCCCCTCCCTCCAACCCTTCCTAGGCCGACCCCTACCCCGCCTTCCTTCCACTACAGACTGATACACTCTTGAAGTCATTCTGTTTCGCTCCATTCTCTCTACATGTCCGAACCACCTCAACAACCCTTCCTCAGCCCTCTGGACAACAGTTTTGGTAATCCCGCACCTCCTCCTAATTTCCAAACTACGAATTCTCTGCATTATATTCACACCACACATTGCCCTCAGACATGACATCTCCACTGCCTCCAGCCTTCTCCTCGCTGCAACATTCATCACCCACGCTTCACACCCATATAAGAGCGTTGGTAAAACTATACTCTCATACATTCCCCTCTTTGCCTCCAAGGACAAAGTTCTTTGTCTCCACAGACTCCTAAGTGCACCACTCACTCTTTTTCCCTCATCAATTCTATGATTCACCTCATCTTTCATAGACCCATCCGCTGACACGTCCACTCCCAAATATCTGAATACGTTCACCTCCTCCATACTCTCTCCCTCCAATCTGATATTCAATCTTTCATCACCTAATCTTTTTGTTATCCTCATAACCTTACTCTTTCCTGTATTCACCTTTAATTTTCTTCTTTTGCACACCCTACCAAATTCATCCACCAATCTCTGCAACTTCTCTTCAGAATCTCCCAAGAGCACAGTGTCATCAGCAAAGAGCAGCTGTGACAACTCCCACTTTGTGTGTGATTCTTTATCTTTTAACTCCACGCCTCTTGCCAAGACCCTCGCATTTACTTCTCTTACAACCCCATCTATAAATATATTAAACAACCACGGTGACATCACACATCCTTGTCTAAGGCCTACTTTTACTGGGAAAAAATTTCCCTCTTTCCTACATACTCTAACTTGAGCCTCACTATCCTCGTAAAAACTCTTCACTGCTTTCAGTAACCTACCTCCTACACCATACACTTGCAACATCTGCCACATTGCCCCCCTATCCACCCTGTCATACGCCTTTTCCAAATCCATAAATGCCACAAAGACCTCTTTAGCCTTATCTAAATACTGTTCACTTATATGTTTCACTGTAAACACCTGGTCCACACACCCCCTACCTTTCCTAAAGCCTCCTTGTTCATCTGCTATCCTTTTCTCCGTCTTACTCTTAATTCTTTCAATTATAACTCTACCATACACTTTACCAGGTACACTCAACAGACTTATCCCCCTATAATTTTTGCACTCTCTTTTATCCCCTTTGCCTTTATACAAAGGAACTATGCATGCTCTCTGCCAATCCCTAGGTACCTTACCCTCTTCCATACATTTATTAAATAATTGCACCAACCACTCCAAAACTATATCCCCACCTGCTTTTAACATTTCTATCTTTATCCCATCAATCCCGGCTGCCTTACCCCCTTTCATTTTACCTACTGCCTCACGAACTTCCCCCACACTCACAACTGGCTCTTCCTCACTCCTACAAGATGTTATTCCTCCTTGCCCTATACACGAAATCACAGCTTCCCTATCTTCATCAACATTTAACAATTCCTCAAAATATTCCTTCCATCTTCCCAATACCTCTAACTCTCCATTTAATAACTCTCCTCTCCTATTTTTAACTGACAAATCCATTTGTTCTCTAGGCTTTCTTAACTTGTTAATCTCACTCCAAAACTTTTTCTTATTTTCAACAAAATTTGTTGATAACATCTCACCCACTCTCTCATTTGCTCTCTTTTTACATTGCTTCACCACTCTCTTAACTTCTCTCTTTTTCTCCATATACTCTTCCCTCCTTGCATCACTTCTACTTTGTAAAAACTTCTCATATGCTAACTTTTTCTCCCTTACTACTCTCTTTACATCATCATTCCACCAATCGCTCCTCTTCCCTCCTGCACCCACTTTCCTGTAACCACAAACTTCTGCTGAACACTCTAACACTACATTTTTAAACCTACCCCATACCTCTTCGACCCCATTGTCTATGCTCTCATTAGCCCATCTATCCTCCAATAGCTGTTTATATCTTACCCTAACTGCCTCCTCTTTTAGTTTATAAACCATCACCTCTCTCTTCCCTGATGCTTCTATTCTCCTTGTATCCCATCTACCTTTTACTCTCAGTGTAGCTACAACTAGAAAGTGATCTGATATATCTGTGGCCCCTCTATAAACATGTACATCCTGAAGTCTACTCAACAGTCTTTTATCTACCAATACATAATCCAACAAACTACTGTCATTTCGCCCTACATCATATCGTGTATACTTATTTATCCTCTTTTTCTTAAAATATGTATTACCTATAACTAAACCCCTTTCTATACAAAGTTCAATCAAAGGGCTCCCATTATCATTTACACCTGGCACCCCAAACTTACCTACCACACCCTCTCTAGAAGTTTCTCCTACTTTAGCATTCAAGTCCCCTACCACAATTACTCTCTCACTTGGTTCAAAGGCTCCTATACATTCACTTAACATCTCCCAAAATCTCTCTCTCTCCTCTGCATTCCTCTCTTCTCCAGGTGCATACACGCTTATTATGACCCACTTCTCGCATCCAACCTTTACTTTAATCCACATAATTCTTGAATTTACACATTCATATTCTCTTTTCTCCTTCCATAACTGATCATTTAACATTACTGCTACCCCTTCCTTTGCTCTAACTCTCTCAGATACTCCAGATTTAATCCCATTTATTTCCCCCCACTGAAACTCTCCTACCCCCTTCAGCTTTGTTTCGCTTAGGGCCAGGACATCCAACTTCTTTTCATTCATAACATCAGCAATCATCTGTTTCTTGTCATCCGCACTACATCCACGCACATTTAAGCAACCCAGTTTTATAAAGTTTTTCTTCTTCTCTTTTTTAGTAATTGTATACAGGAGAAGGGGTTACTAGCCCATTGCTCCCGGCATTTTAGTCGCCTCATACGACACGCATGGCTTACGGAGGAAAGATTCTTTTCCACTTCCCCATGGACAATAGAAGAAATAAAAAAGAACAAGAGCTATTTAGAAAAAGGAGAAAAACCTAGATGTATGTATATATATACGTATATGCATGTGCGTGTCTGTGAAGTGTGACCAAAGTGTAAGTAGGAGTAGCAAGATATCCCTGTTATCTTAGCGTGTTTATGAGACAGAAAAAGAAACCAGCAATCCTACCATCATGCAAAACAGTTACAGGTTTTTGTTTCACAGTCATCTGACAGGACGGTAGTACTTCCCTGGGTGGTTGCTGTCTACCAACCTACTACCTACAACCTACTACTCTAAAATTAAGACTTATGCCCATTGTTTACAGACAAAGTGAGGTACCTGTGTCAGATGGTGTTCCTGACAGTGCCGGAGGAGAAGACTGTGTGAGGACATGTCAGCTGGTGTTTCTGACAGTGCTGGAGGAGAAGACTATGTGAGGACATGTCAGCTGGTGTTTCTGACAGTGCTGGAGGAGACTATGTGAGGACATGTCAGCTGGTGTTTCTGACAGTGCTGGAGGAGAAGACTATGTGAGGACATGTCAGCTGGTGTTTCTGACAGTGCTGGAGGAGAAGACTATGTGAGGACATGTCAGCTGGTGTTTCTGACAGTGCTGGAGGAGAAGACTGTGTGAGGACATGTCAGCTGGTGTTTCTGACAGTGCTGGAGGAGAAGACTATGTGAGGACATGTCAGCTGGTGTTTCTGACAGTGCTGGAGGAGAAGACTATGTGAGGACATGTCAGCTGGTGTTTCTGACAGTGCTGGAGGAGAAGACTATGTGAGGACATGTCAGCTGGTGTTTCTGACAGTGCTGGAGGAGAAGACTATGTGAGGACATGTCAGCTGGTGTTTCTGACAGTGCTGGAGGAGAAGACTGTGTGAGGACATGTCAGTTGGTGTTTCTGACAGTGCTGGAGAAGACTGTGTGAGGACATGTCAGCCACTACACAAGTTTCATTGTTACACTGTGGAAACAGACAAGATTATTGTGCAGTAGATTTAGTAGCTTGACACAGTGTGTTTAATAATTTTAACTTGGACCAATTTCCAGTGGATATTAGACTTTTCAACGTTACAGTTCTGTTTTTCACAGACAGACTACACAGTTGCAAGAGTTTTCTAGACTACAAAACACTACAAAGTACATTGTGCCTGTAAGGTAAGGTTGTTGTGGGTAGCTTCACGGGTAGCTCCCCACTTACCCGCTTGGGCAAGGTTGCTGTGGGTAGCTTTCCGGGTAGCTCCCCACTTACCCGCTTGGGCAAGGTTGTTGTGGGTAGCTTCCCAGGTAGCTCCCCACTTACCCGCTTGGGCAAGGTTGCTGTGGGTAGCTTCCCAGGTAGCTCCCCACTTACCCGCTTGGGCAAGGTTGTTGTGGGTAGCTTCCCAGGTAGCTCCCCACTTACCCGCCTGGGCAAGGTGGTTGTGGGTAGCTTCCCGGGTAGCCCCCAACTTACCCGCCTGGGCAAGGTTGTTATGGGTAGCTTCCCGGGTAGCCCCCAACTTACCCGCCTGGGCAAGGTTGTTATGGGTAGCTTCCCGGGTAGCCCCCAACTTACCCGCTTGGGCAAGGTTGTTATGGGTAGCTTCCCGGGTAGCCCCCAACTTACCCGCCTGGGCAAGGTTGTTATGGGTAGCTTCCCGGGTAGCCCCCAACTTACCCGCCTGGGCAAGGTTGTTATGGGTAGCTTCCCAGGTAGCTCCCCACTTACCCGCCTGGGCAAGGTTGTTATGGGTAGCTTCCCGGGTAGCCCCCAACTTACCCGCCTGGGCAAGGTTGCTGTGGGTAGGTTCACAGGTAGCTCCCCACTTACCCGCCTGGGCAAGGTTGTTATGGGTAGCTTCCCGGGTAGCCCCCAACTTACCCGCCTGGGCAAGGTTGTTATGGGTAGCTTCCCGGGTAGCCCCCAACTTACCCGCTTGGGCAAGGTTGTTATGGGTAGCTTCCCGGGTAGCCCCCAACTTACCCGCCTGGGCAAGGTTGTTGTGGGTAGCTTCCCGGGTAGCCCCCAACTTACCCGCTTGGGCAAGGTTGCTGTGGGTAGGTTCACAGGTAGCTCCCCACTTACCCGCTTGGGCAAGGTTGTTGTGGGTAGGTTCACAGGTAGCTCCCCACTTACCCGCTTGGGCAAGGTTTTTTTAGTTTAAAAAAAACTAGGCTTGACCTGGCACACATTTCATCAAGGTATTCAAAACAAATTTCAATATATTTCTTAAAATTTTTGTGAAATGTTTGTGTACATGCGTCTTGGCTGTTCCAGTGTGTGGCACTTGATACTTGTGGTGGCAGTTCCTCCTCCCTCAACCAACCTTCAGGCAACTGATGGGCCCTAAAATACTCTGGCACTGCAACAATATTATCTAGCTCTGATTTGGGAGATTTTTGTTATTAAGATTTAAGTAATGCAAGTATCACAGGTCACATCCTGCTGCAGTACCTACTTTCTTCAGATTTATCCTTCTAACCACCAGGTTCCTCTCACTGTCAAGAAAGAACTTTAGGGCGATTACTAAACCAAGCAAAGGAAGAATGGGAGATCCTAAGAAGGAAACAATTGCTTTATGATCACGTAGCTTCATTATCTGAAAGACTCGAAGAATCCATCACTAATGATGGTGGATAAACGAGGCACTAATTATAGTTAAAGGTTTACTGTTCGATAAATGATGTATTCATGTATTTAGTGTTCATGTATTAATGTTCCTATTACAACAAAATAATTTGAAACTTGGATTTCTAGCATTATTGTCTACAAGAAATAAATGATAAATATGAAAGAAGAACAACTGTATTAAAAGTTTACCTCCACCATTATTTATATTAATAATGGGACTCTTTGAAGCTGTGAAGAGGCTTTTGGTCTGAGAAATTGTACTTTTCGGTCTTCTTCCTCCGACTGAACCTAATTATCTCCATTCCACCCTTTCCTGCCCCATCCTTCCCATTCCTTCTCTCCCATTCCTCCTTTCTTCATCCCTTCCCTCTCTGCCCTCTCTTGTTTTTGGCCTCTGGGGTCTTCTGAAGTTCTAGCTCCTAGGGTGCGTTTGAATTAGTGTTGTTGTCCTTCCCATTCCACTGAGGTACTTGGTGGTGATGTAGTTTACCATGGAATCTGGATCATCTGGGGATGTCCTGACTCCTCTCCAGAGATCCAGGGGGCCACTTACGATGAAGTATGCCTTGTGGCAGGTTTCCAGCCGACCTCTCTTTTGTTCACCTAAGTGGCTCGGTGGATGTGAGGTTACTATCCTGGATTGTTGGTTTACCTGCATGGAGGGAAGAAAAAACCGGCAGAAAACGACAAAAATACACCACCTCGGATCACTACTGGAGTGGAGTAACAATCAGTGTCCCCTTTACAGGACAATAGATAAATAGCAAAAAAGGCACAATACCTTGACTGGAACGATACATAAATAACCCGCACATAGAAGAGAGGAGCTTACGACGACGTTTCGGTCCGACTTAAACCATTTACAAATTCACACTAACGAGAAGGAGAGCAGGATGGTTATATGTAGGCAGGAGGTGGTAGTAGTAGTAGTGGAAGAGGTGATGGTAGTAGTGGAGGTGGAAAGAAGTAGCGGGGAGGTGGTAAGAGTAAGAGGGGCCAGTCAAATACTAAGAAAGAGATATTAGTGCCGGAAAATAAAGCCTCCCTACACACCACCAATACGATAACATGTGTATTTTTCAATTATACAGGGTTTAAAGCTATCAACAAACAAAATGCCTTTCATCAGTGGATTCCTCACAGAGTCCAATACAATGTTCGCAGCTTTCACAAACACACAAACAAAAAGATCACTTTGACAACGAAATATAAATCCCAGGGTACAACTTATTCAGATGTGACAGAAAGAACAGGCAACAAGGGAGGGTTGGTCTGGTTGTCACACAGTCACTTATTTGCTCGAAATTACTGAACACCACAAATGATGTAGTTTAAGTTTTGGCAGTAAAGATTGAAAACCAAAACATTGTCATTGTGGCTGTATACAAGCCTTTTGATACAACTTCCCAACAATTCAAGGAACAGCTTTTGAAAATTTACTGTCTGGAAAGTCTTTCGACCCCAGCCCCAAATATCTTGTTGTTGGGTGATTTCAACTTAAGACACTTAAAATGGAGGAATGTGGCCAAAAGATGTCTTAAATGAAATGGGCTCTAACCAGTGCCTTGAAAAGATCAACTTCCTGGTAGCTGAAGTATGTTCAAGGAATATTCCCCTAAAAAAAAGAAGAGAAGAAGTAAATTGGAGAGAGATGCTCCCTCTACAGGAGAAGGCGAAGAATCACTGAGCTCCTCAAGAACGCCAGATTATCTGAAACACGGAAGGAAAGTGGAAAATATTGAGCTAAAGTTAAAGGACTCATACAGGATCCAGGAGAGGCAAGAGGAGCTAAAAGCGATTAGTGAAATTGAAAGAAATTCGGAATATTTCTTTTCATATGCCAAACACAAGGCCAAAAACTACTTCTAGTATAGGGCCCCTGCTCAGACAAGACGGATCCTACACAGACGACAACAAAGAAATGAGTGAGATACTGAAATCTCAATATGACTCTTGTGTTCAGCGAGCCACAAATCAAACTGAAGATAGACAATCCAAACAATTTTTTCATGAATGAGCCTCAAAACCCTGCCAATGGATGCCAAATTTCTGACATAAACATAACTCCACTAGATTTTGAGAAAGTCATCGACGACATGCCCATGTACTCAGCCCCAGGCCCAGACTCGTGGAACTCTGTGTTCATTAAGAATTGCAAGAAACCCCTCTCACGGGCCCTAAGTATGCTATGGAGAAGGAGCTTAGACACAGGCGAGATTCCAGTCACTACAAACAACGGATATAGCCCAACTCCATAAAGGTGGCAGTAAAGCAAGAGCTAAGAACTATTGACCAATAGCTTAACGTCCCACATCACAAAAATCTTTGAAAGAGTTCTAAGAAGCAGGATTGCAAACCACTTGGACTCCCAAAAACTGCACAATCCAGGGCAACATGGTTTCAGAGCAGGTCGCTCCTGCCTTTTACAACTGCTGAACCATTATGATCTGGTCTTAGATGCACGGGAAAACAAACAGAAATGTAGTATACACAGATTTTGCAAGAGCGATCATTGTGTAATTGCACATAAAATGCGTGCTAAAGGGACAACTGGCAAAGTAGGCAGATGGATCTTCAACTTGCTAACCAATCGAACACAAAGAGTAATGGTAAACAAAGTTATATCGGAAACTGCCATAGAGAAGAGCTCTGTTGTACAAGGCACAGTACTCGCACCTATCCTGTTTCTCATTCTCATATCAGACATAGACAGAGATGTAAACCATAGCACCGTATCATCCTTTTCAGATGATACTAGGATCTGCTTGAGGACACGGCAAATCTCCAAGAAGATATAAACCAAGTTTTCCAGATACTAATGCAGGGAAAAAAAATCAGATATGGATCCCAGGTTACAACCTATACAGATTTGCAAGAGCTAGATCATTATGCCTAGAACAGATTAACTTGGTGGCACTCGATGTATGCACAAGTGTAATGGTCAGAGAAATAGCAAGCATCGAACTTAAGCTAAAGGAATCTTATAGGAGTGCAAAGAAACCCAAAGTATTTCTTCTCCTATGCCAAATCATCGAGAACAACGTCCAAACTTAAACAAGATGGGTCCTACACAGATGACAACAAGGAAATGATGCTCAGTGCAGGCGATAAATGACATGCCCATGGATAACTGTGCAAAGTAGAAGCAGATGGATCTTCAACTTGCTAACAGTAGAGCAATCGAATAGCACAAATCCCATATCATAAAAATCTTTGAGTAATGGTAAACAAAGTTATATCACTACGACAAGAAACTGCAGATGTAATATATACATAGAGAAGAGCTCTGTTGTACAAGGCACAGTACTCGCACAAGGCACAGTATCCTGTTTCTCATATCCGACATAGACAAGGATGTCAGCCACAGCACCGTGTCTTCCTTTGCAGATGACACCCGAATCTGCATGACAGTGTCTTCCATTGCAGACACTGCAAGGCTCCAGGCGGACATCAACCGAGTCTTTCAGTGGGCTGCAGAAAACAATATGAAGTTCAACGATGAGAAATTTCAATTACTCAGATATGGTAAACACGAGAAAATTAAATCTTCATCAGAGTACAAAACAAATTCTGGCCACAAAATAGAGCTCAAAGACCTGGGAGTAGGATCTCACCTTCAAGGACCATAACATTGTATCAATCGCATCTGCTAGAAAAATGACAGGATGGATAATGAGAACCTTCAAAACTAGGGAGGCCAAGCCCATGATGACACTCTTCAGGTCACTTGTTCTATCTAGGCTGGAATATTGCTGCATAGACACGGCGCGCATAACGGAGATAAAACACCTCAATTAGATGTTCCTGAACCTGTATTCCCTGGAACGCAGGCGGGAGAGATACATGATTATATACACCCGGAAAATCCTAGAGGGACTAGTACCGAACTTGCAAAAAGACTTGGCAGACGATGCAACATCCCCCCAATGAAAAGCAGGGGTGTCACTAGCACGTTAAGAGACCATACAATAAGTGTCAGGGGCCCGAGACTGTTCAACTGCCTCCCAGCATACATAAGGGGGATTACCAACAGACCCCTGGCAGTCTTCAAGCTGGCACTGGACAAGCACCTAAAGTCGGTTCCTGACCAGCCGGACTGTGGCTCGTACGTTTCTTTGCGTGCAGCCAGCAGTAACAGCCTGGTTGATCAGGCTCTGATCCACCAGGAGGCCTGGTCACAGACCGGGCCGCGGGGGCGTTGACCCCCGGAACTCTCTCCAGGTAAACTCCAGGTAAATGGGCAACGGAGAACAATATGATGTTCAAATAAGACAAATTCCAACTACTCCGTTATGGAAAACTGGAGGAAATAATAACAATAATAACACAGTAGAGTGGAAAGGCAATGTGAAGGACCTGAGAGTGGTAATGTCGGAAGACCTCACCTTCAAGGATCACAACAATGCCACTATCACATCTGCGAGGAAACCGATAGGATGGATAATGAGAACATTCAAGACAAAAGGTGCCAAGCCAGTAATGATCTATTTTAAATCACTTGTTCTCTCTAGGCTGGAATACTGCTGTACATTAACATCCCCATTCAAGGCAGGTGAAATTGCAGATCTAGAGAATGCACAGAGAACCTTTACTGCATGTATAAATTTCATCAAACACCTTAACTACTGGGAGCGCCTGGAAGCACTTGACTTGTACTCACTGGAGCGCAGTCGAGAGAGATATATCATAACCAGAGACCAAACAAAACGTTACTCGTCAATCCTAACCAGCCTGATAAGAAGGGCTAAAAAACTGTATTATGAGAACAGATTATCCAACTTACTAGGTGATATAAAAAAAGCCTGGAAAACCCTATCAGAAATTCTGGGAACAAAACAGATATCACGAAATAGCGAAATTGAATTAACAAAACCAGATGAACCCCAACTCCCACCAACTTAAACAGCAAGCAGGCTCAATAATTTCTTCTCCACTGTAGGAAAAAACCTTGCCAATAAAATCCCAAGCTCAGATACCCAACGCAATGACTACCTCACTGGCAACTACCCGAACACACTGTTCCTAGCTCCGACTAACCCATACGAAGTCTCCCTTATTATCAACGCACTAAAAAACAAGGCAGGAGATTTAAATATCTTACCACCCTTTATATACAAAAAAGTGTCACAAGTGCTGTCACCAATCATTGCAACACTCTTTAACAAATCCATAGAATCCTCTACCTTCCTACAGTTCTCAAAATAGCAAGGGTCACCCCGATCCATAAAGGAGGAGATCAAACAGACTTGAATAACTATAGGCCAATATCCAACTTACACCCTCTCTCTAAAATCTTCGAAAAATTAATTCATAGGCAAATCTATTCCTACCTCATCTCCCACAACATACTCAACCCCTGTCCGTTTGGGTTCAGGCCTAATAAAAATACTAATGATGCTATTATACACATGCTAGAACACATATACACTGCAATAGAGAAAAAAGAAGTCCCACTGGGGATCTTCATAGACTTACGTAAAGCTTTTGATACAGTTGACCATGACTTGCTCCACGTAAAATTGTCACACTATGGTATATGAGGGCACTCCCTCAACTACCTCAAGTCATACCTCAGCAACAGAAGCCAATATGTGTACGCAAACGGAGCAAACTCTTCAGCACAGCCAATTACAGTTGGTGTCCCAAAGGGAAGTGTCCTTGGCCCTCTTCTCTTTCTCATATACATAAATGACCTATCAAATGCATCGCAACTACTCAAACCCACACTATTTGCAGATGACACTACATACGTTTTCTCTCACCTGAGCCCAGTCACGCTAGCCAGTACTGTGAATACCGAATTACAGAAAATATCTACTTGGATTATAACTAACAAACTTACTCTGAACATTGACAAAACCTACTTCATTCAGTTTGGTAACAGATGTCCCTCTTAACATAATGATAAACGGATCACCTATCACAAAATTCACAGAGGGAAAATTCTTAGGAATCCACCTTGATAATAGACTCAAATTTCAAACACATATACAACAAATTTCCAAGAAAATTTCCAAGACCGTAGGCATACTATCGAAGATACGGTACTATGTTCCACAGTCAGCCATCCTGGTCCTATATCACTCTCTTATTTACAACTATCTCACCTATGGAATTTGTGCATGGGGCTCAACAACAATAAACCATCTCAGACCACTAATTACCCAACAAAAGGCTGCAGTCAGAATGATAACAAATTCCCACTATAGGCAGCACACTCGACCAATATTCAAAACTCTAAACCTACTCACCATACAAAACATCCATACTTATTACTGCACCTACTACATACATAGAACACTTAACTCTGATATAAACCCTCCCCTCAAACGTCTCCTTGCCAACCTCAACAGAACACATGACCATAACACAAGGCACATATCACTCTTTGATGTTCCTCGAGTCCATCTCACGCTATGCAAAAACTCAATGCACATAAAAGGCCCTAAAATCTGGAATTCATTACCTGTGAATATAAAAGAAACACTGTCTGTTTATAAATTCAAGTCTCTTCTCAAAAATCACTTACTCACCCACAACTAAATAAATACTGAAAAATTGTATCTCATAAATTGTATCTCGTAAATGTTTCTCATTATTGTATCTCATAAATGTCTAACCTGAGACCCAATCAAACTTTATTTTTTAAATTACATTACCTAACAGAATACTCCATTCTACTGATTACACAGCAACACAGTAATGACCATATGACCTGTTTTTGTAATACTCATTTGTGCTAAATTGTTATCTGTTTACAATAATGTTTTTACTACTGAATATATCATTGCTTAGTTAATCTTAAGTTAATTTTAAGCTGCCCATAATGCTCTGCATGAAGGGGCTTTGGCATGTTACACTGTAATAACTGTATTCCTTTGAACTTCACTGTATCATGTTCAGATTAATAAATAAATAAATAAATAAATCTACGCCTGGAAGATTCTGGAGGAACTGGTTCCTAATATGCACACAGAAATCACTCCATACAAAAGCAAAAGACTTGGCTGGGGATGCAACATACCCCCAGTGAAAAATAGGAGCGCAACTGGTTTATCTGGAGTTTACCTGGAGAGGGTTTCGGGGGTCAACGCCCACGTGGCTCGGTCTGAGACCAGGTCTTATGGTTGATCCGGGTCTGATCAACCAGGCTGTTACTGCCGGCCGCACGCAAACTGACGTACGAACCACAGCCCAGTTGGTCAGGTATTGACTTTAGGTGCCTGTCCAGTGCCTTCTTGAAGACAGCCAGGGGTATATTGGTAATCCCCCATATGTATGCTGGGAGGCAGTAGAACAGTCTTGGGCCCCGGACACTTATTGTGTTGTCTCTCAGTGTACTCGTGGCGCCCCTGCTTTTCATCTGGGAAATGTTGCATCTCCTGCCGAGTCTTTTGCTTTTCTAGGGAGTGATTTCGTGTGCAGGTTTGGTACCAATCCCTCCAGGACCTTCCAAGTGTATATTATCATGTATCTCTCTCGTCTGCATTCCGTTCCCAGTAATTTAGGTGCCTTATCGTACTTATGTGTGCCGTGAAAGTTCTTTGTACACTCTCCAGGTCTGCAATGTCGCCAGCCTTGAAAGAGTCAGTTAGTGTACAGCAGTATTCCAACCTAGAGAGCACAAGCGATTTGAAGAGAATCATCATGGGCTTGGCGTCCCTAGTTTTGAAGGTTCTCATTATCCATCCTATCATTTTCCTAGCGGATGAGGTAGGTACATTGTTGTGGTCTTTGAAGGCGAGATCCTGGGACATTATCACTCCCATGTCCTTAACATTTCTTTTTCGCTCTATTGTATGGTTAGAATTTGTCGTATACCCTGATACATTCTTAATTTCCTCGTGTTTTCCATATCAGAGAAGTTGAAATTTCTCTTCGTTGAACTTCATATTGTTTTGAGTGGCCCATTTGAGAATTTGGTTGGCGTCCACTTGGAGTCTCGCAGTGTCTTCGATGGAGGTCACTGCCATGGTGATCCTGGTGTCATCCGCAAAGGAAGACACGGAGTTATGGCTTACATCTCTATTTCAGGAATGAGGATGAGGAATAGAATGGGAGCGAGTACTGTACCTTGTCGAACAGAGCTTTTTACCATGGCTGCCTGGGACTTTACAATGTTTACTATTACTCTTTGTGTTCTATTTGTCAGGAAATTGTAGATCCATCTACCAAGTTTTCCCATTATTCCTTTATCGCGCATTTTGTGCTATTACACCATGGTCACACTTGCCGAAAGCTTTTGCAAAGTCTGTGTATACTACATCTGTATTTTGTTTATCCTCTACAGCACCCAGGACCTTGTCATTGTGGTCCAGTAGCTGGGACAGGCAGGAGCGACCTGCTCTAAACCCGTGTTGCCCTGGGTTGTGTAACTGATGGGTATCTATGTGGTTGGCGATCTTGCTTCTTAGAACTCTCTCAAAGATTTTTATGATATGGGATGTTAGTGCTATCGGTCTGTAGTTCTTTACATTTGTTTTACTGCCTCCTTTGTGGAGTGGGGCTATGTCTGTTGTTCTTAGTGTGTGTGGGATGACCCTTATGTCCATGTTCGCTCTCCATAAAATGCTGAAGGCACACGATAGGGGCTTCTTGCAATTCTTCATGAACACGGAGTTCCATGAGTCTGGGCATGGGGCAGAGTGCATGGGCATGTCATTTATTGCCTTTTCAAAGTTTTGTGGAGTTAGAATAATATCCGAGATTTTTGAGATGACCAAATTTTGTGTTTCGTTCATAAAGAATTCATTAGGATTGTCGACCCTTAGTCTGGGCAGCTGCTTGCTAAACACTGAGTCATATTGGGACTTTAGTATCTCACTCATTTCTTGGTTGTCATCTATATATGTCCCATCCCACCTAAATCTGCATGACAGTGTCTTCCATTGCAGACACTGCAAGGCTCCAGGCGGACATCAACCAAATCTTTCAGTGGGCTGCAGAAAACAATATGAAGTTCAACGATGAGAAATTTCAATTACTCAGATATGGTAAACATGAGGAAATTAAATCTTCATCAGAGTACAAAACAAATTCTGGCCACAAAATAGAGCGAAACACCAACGTCAAAGACCTGGGAGTGATCATGTCGGAGGATCTCACCTTCAAGGACCATAACATTGTATCAATCGCATCTGCTAGAAAAATGACAGGATGGATAATGAGAACCTTCAAAACTAGGGAGGCCAAGCCCATGATGACACTCTTCAGGTCACTTGTTCTATCTAGGCTGGAATATTGCTGCACACTAACTGCACCTTTCAAGGCAGGTGAAATTGCTGACCTAGAAAATGTACAGAGAACCTTCACGGCGCGCATAACGGAGATAAAACACCTCAATTACTGAGAGCGCTTGAGGTTCCTAAACCTGTATTCCCTGGAACGCAGGAGGGAGAGATACATGATTATATACACCTGGAAAATCCTAGAGGGACTAGTACCGAACTTGCACATGAAAATCACTCACTACGAAAGCAAAAGACTTGGCAGACGATGCACCATCCCCCTAATGAAAAGCAGGGGTGTCACTAGCACGTTAAGAGACCATACAATAAGTGTCAGGGGCCCGAGACTGTTCAACTGCCTCCCAGCACACATAAGGGGGATTACCAACAGACCCCTGGCAGTCTTCAAGCTGGCACTGGACAAGCACCTAAAGTCAGTTCCTGATCAGCCGGGCTGTGGCTCGTACGTTGGTTTGCGTGAAGCCAGCAGCAACAGCCTGGTTGATCAGGCTCTGATCCACCAGGAGGCCTGGTCACAGACCGGGCCGCGGGGGCGTTGACCCCCGGAACTCTCTCCAGGTAAACTCCAGGTAAGCAGGAGCCCAATACTGGATGTTGCTTCTCGCTTAGATTTGACATAAGGGAAAAAGTTTTTTTTTTTTCAATTTCCTTTATGGCTTTTAGTTCATCCTGTGATTCTTGTCTCCTGTAAGATTCCATCAGTTTGAGTTCGATATTTGCAATTTCATTGTCTAGTGCCTCCCGTCGTATTTCAGATATATTTACCCCACTCAGCAGCTCTGTGACTTTTCGCCTTCGTCTGTATAGGGAGTGTGTTTCTCTAGTTTATATCTTCTCTTTCTTTTTCTTAATGGAATGTATCTTCAGCAGATCTCAAGAATCACAGAGTTCATTTTTTCAAGCAAATGTTCGGATCCGTGATGTTTAGGATATCTTCCCAGCTTGTTTCATTTAGGACATGGTTTACTTAATCCCATTGTATGTTTTTGTTACTGAAATTGAATTTTGTGAAGAGACCTTCATGACTGCTTACATTTTGCTGGTCCGGAGCCCTGTGCATACATGTCTGTACCTCTGTTATGTTGTGATCTGAGTGTATTGTCTTTGATACAGTTATATTACGTATCAGATCATCATTGTTAGTGAAGATGAGGTCCAGCATATTTTCAAGTCTTGTAGGCTCTAATATGTGCTGGTTTAAGATGAATTTGGTGCAGAGATTTAATAGTTCGTGTGTGTGTGAATTTTCACCTGAGCTGCCTCCCGGGGTGATCTCTGCTAAACATTGTTTGCAATACTCCTCCATTATAGGTGTCTCAGGTTGAAATCTTCTAGTAGTAAGATGTTTCTGGCAAGAGTTGGGAGATTTTCCAGACAGTGGTCAATTTTCAAAAGCTGCTCCTGGAATTGCTGGGAAGTTGCATCTGGAGGCTTGTATACTACCACAAAGACAAGGGTTTGGTTTACAGTCTTTACCGCCAAAACTTCAACTACATCATTTGGGGTGTTTAGTAGTTCTGAGCAAATGAGCGACACTCTAAAGTACAGGCCAACCCCCTCCCCCCCCCCTTGCTGCCTGTTTAGTCTGTCACATCTGAATGGGTTATAACCTGGGATCCATATTTCGTTGTCATAATGGTCCTTCATGTGGGCCTCTGTGAATGCTGCAAACTTTGCATTTGACTCTGTGAGCAGTCCCTTGATGTAAGGAATTTTGCTGTTTTTTGACAGCTGTAGACCCATATGTTTGCAAAGAGAAATGTCGTTATATTGGTGGAATTTAGGGTTTTTTTTATTTGCTGGCTCTAATATCTGTTGTTCTGGGGTAGAGGCCAATGTCCGTGCCTCTGCTCCAGAAGTGTTTTCAGTTGGTGTAGGATTATTGTCACTTCTTGCCAGTCTTTTTTCCCTCCTGGCCCTAAACAACCTCTGTCCCTGGAGAGGTTGTGGCTCCCCGCTTTTGTTTCCCATAGTCTGGCTGGTCTGTGTCTTCTCGTCCCCTTTAGATTATGTGCCTGGCAGTATGCAGTGTAGCATTTTCTTTCATAGATTGATGAGTGACACATTTTTGGGTGAAATAAATTGCAGGAGGGGAAGTTGCACTCACCTGTTGTCATGTGGGTGCGGCATTTTTTGGGATGGTCAAAGGTGCATGTCCCACCTGTTTTACCAGATACACCGTGCCTACAGATACTCAAGGCATAGTATTTACATAGATTGGACTTCTGTTTGCTAGGATTCATTGTAGCTGCATTCACTGCTGGTGCGTTTTTTTCTGTTTCCTCCCTATCTATCACCCTTGTATGGACATCAGTGCTTCTATTACGCTTTGCTGGTAATATGTCGACACTATTTTGTATTTCTGTACTGAATAGCGTTGCCTTTACTTATTTCATCACCAGGGCCAATGTCTTCTTTTGGTTCACTTTCCTCCGGGACAACACTGGCACCCTCAGGAGCACTGTCCTCTAGGACAACACTAGCACCCTCAGGAGCACTGTCCTCCAAGACAACACGAGCACCCTCAGGACCACTGTCGTCCACCCATCTTATTTTCCCAGTTGTCATACCATGCTGACATGTCTTTCAAGAAGAATCTTTTATTAATGTTCTTGTCTTTTAATATAGATGTAATTTCCTCCTACAGGTGTATCTCGTTTTACAGACCCAAAAGCATCTCTCTGAGTATATGAAATGTGGTCACTGATTTAAAATCCCTGCATATACCATGGGACCATTGACCACACAGATTGCAAGCAATTCAGGCCTGTTTTCGTCCCTTACCCTTTCTGCAGACTACACAGATCTTCATGGTGATGGCCATCTTACAACTCTCCTAGCTAGAAAGTCTATAATTTCTCGAAGTATTTAGTTGTCCGGGGCCCACCAGCCATAAGGGGAATTACCAATAGACCCCTGGTTGTCTTCAAGAGGGACCTGGACAGATACCTAACTCAGTGCCAGATCAACCGGGCTGTGGTTCGTACGTTGGGCTACGTGCGGCCAGCAGTAACAGCCTCGTTAATCAGGCCCTGATCCACAAGGAGGCCTGGTCATGGACCGGGCCGCGGGGGCATTGATCCCCGGAATTCCGTCCAGGTAGACTCCAGGTAGGTAGCAGAGAAAACCCCAGGAGGCAGATCATATGAAAATCCACACGCATGAGCTATTAAATCTCTGCAACAAATTCACCTTAAGAGAGCAAATATGATATGACACGAAACATCAGTATCAAAGACAATATACTCGGATCACAACTCAGCTGAAGTACAGACATGTAAGCGCAGGGCTCCTGACCAGTTATGAAGGTACCTTCACCAAACTCATCTTCGATAACAGAAACATAGATTGGGATCGAATTATAAATGAACTAAATGAAACATGCTGGGGAAAATATCCTAAACAATGCGGATCCGAACCTTTGCCTAAAAAGAATTAACTGTGGCACTTTAGGTATTCTCAAGGCACATTACCGTAAGAATAAACAAGAGAAAGAGCTGCTCAAAGGGGCCAGTCTATCTGAAATATGGAGGGAGGCACTGGCCAGACAAAAAATAAAATATCAAACATAAGCTTAAGGGATCACACAGGAGCCAAGAAACACAGGAAGAACTTAAAACCGTAAATGAAACTGAAAAAATATTTCTTACGCCAAATCTGGGTCAAAAACCACATCCAGCACTGGGCCCCTGCTTAAACGAGATGGGACTTACATAGATGAAAACAAAGAAATGAGTGAGGTACTGAAGTCCCAATATGACTTTGCCCCAGGACCAGACTCGTGGAACTCTGTGTTCATCAAGAACTGCAAGAAATTCCTTCCATGTGCCTTTAAATGTACCGTGGAGAGGAAGTGTAGACACAGGGGTCATCTAGTAGTCACTACAAACAACGGATATAGCCATACTTCACGCAGAAACAAGCGAATATTTACAGGGAAAGATGGCAGTCAGCAGGATTCGAACCCAATATAGGAAGACCGGCAATGTTCTCAAGATAACTCTCTTTTCCACTCAGTCTCAGGCATGGTTTCTAGCTATTTTATTCTCCTCTTGTATGTTCTGACCTCGCAAGCGATTTTTATATGAATGCGCGCACACACACACACACACGCACTTTATATATATATATATATATATATATATATATATATACGCTTATATATATATATATATATATATATATATATATATATATATATATATGTCGTGCCGAATATGTAAAACTGGTCAATTAGCAAGAACTCATTTAAAATTAAGTACTTTCCAAAATTTTCTCTTATACGTTTAAAGATATATTTTTTTCATTAATGTTGATGCAAAAATTTATAATTTTGCATCAAAAGGAACTTAGAAAACTTACCTAACCTTATTATAACAAGAATAATTTATTTTAGCCTAACCCAACTAAATATATTTTATTTTTGTTTACAATAATTTAGTAATAAACAAACACAGTGAAATATATTTTTTTCGTTAGGTTCAGAATGATTTTGGCGAAATTATTGCATACACAAATTTTCACTTATCCTATATGGCAAGATGAGCGTTGCTATTTAAGCCAAGATCGCAAGTTCTGCCTATTCGGCACGACATATATATATATATATATATATATATATATATATATATATATATATATATATATATATATATATATATATATATATATATATATATATATATATATATAACGATATTCCATAGGATTTCTAAAGAATTTATGGCCTGAGTCTAGGGGATGTTCAGTATGCAAAATACACATGGGAAATCGTAATAAGAAACTATACATACTGATATAATTCAATCTCTTGTGCGGGTCAGTTTTAGTATTAAGGGGATAAGGGGATAGAAAAAAATCATAAAATATCTAAATAAATAACAAAAAGGCACAATACCATGACTGGAACGATACACAAATAACCCGCACATAAAAGAGAGAAGCTTATGACGACGTTTCGGTCCGACTTGGACCATTGACAAAGTCACACAGTGTGACTTTGTCAATGGACCGAAACGTCGTCGTAAGCTTCTCTCTTTTATGTGCGGGTTATTTGTGTATCATAAAATATCTCTTTTAATATAACGTATATTACTTTATGGTCTAAAAGTATTGTAATGATACTTTTTATTTATCAATTAGATATAAACACTTTAACAGACTTATAATAATATGTTGTTACAATGGCCGCCATTCTGGCTGACTGGGTAGACTGGATAAAGATACAGTCAATTTCCTGAGACGATCAATGTTTTAAACAGTTATAATTTGACGAGTGTAACTGAGATCTGTGTAACACAGGAGAACTACTAAGTGGAAGTGTCACAAGTAGTCGCACTTGTGGGACACTAAGTGGAAGTGTCACAAGTAGTCGCACTTGCGGGACACTAAGTGGAAGTGTCACAAGTAGTCGCACTTGTGGGACACTAAGTGGAAGTGTCACAAGTAGTCGCACTTGTGGGACACTAAGTGGGAGTGTCACAAGTAGTCGCACTTGTGGGACACTAAGTGGAAGTGTCACAAGTAGTCGCACTTGCGGGACACTAAGTGGAAGTGTCACAAGTAGTCGCACTTGCGGGACACTAAGTGGAAGTGTCACAAGTAGTCGCACTTGCGGGACACTAAGTGGAAGTGTCACAAGTAGTCGCCCTTGCGGGACACTAAGTGGAAGTGTCACAAGTAGTCGCACTTGTGGGACACTAAGTGGAAGTGTCACAAGTAGTCGCCCTTGCGGGGCACTAAGTGGAAGTGTCACAAGTAGTCGCCCTTGCGGGACACTAAGTGGAAGTGTCACAAGTAGTCGCCCTTGCGGGACACTAAGTGGAAGTGTCACAAGTAGTCGCCCTTGCGGGGCACTAAGGAATAATGGTACTCTCAGGTAGTCTCTTAATCAAAGTAAATGAGCAGGAAAGGAAGACCTCGAGACTGAGAGAGGTGTTGTACTGCCTCCTCTACTCCACTCACCTCCGACGTAAGCTTGCGTCAGGCGAGTAGCAATACTCACCTCTGACGTAAGCTGGCGTCAGGCGAGTAATAACACTCACCTCTGACGCAAGCTGGCGTCAGGCGAGTAGCAATACTCACCTCTGACGTAAGCTGGCGTCAGTTGAGTAGTAACACTCACCTCTGACGTAAGCTGGCGTCAGGCAAGTAGTAACACTCACCTCTGACGTAAGCTTGCGTCAGGCAAGTAGTAACACTCACCTCTGACGTAAGCTGGCGTCAGGCGAGTAGTAACACTCACCTCTGACGTAAACTCGCATCAGGCGAGTAGTAACCAGAGGTGAGGTCATAAATGGTTGTTATCACTGGTAAATGATGCATCAGCGCAAAATACATATATATATATATACATAAAATGAAAAATGAGGAAGATGGAAATGAATATGTTATATTATAAAGCTGATTTTCGTTGTTTTAGCTAATAACGACGATAATCACAATTTAATATTAGATAGATGAACCAAATTGTAAGACATATTTAGAGAAATCGCAAGTCAGCGTAACAATATATATATATATATATATATATATATATATATATATATATATATATATATATATATATATATATATATATATATATATAGGGAAGTACCACCTCTATAGCTGGAATGGGGACCCTCATCCTCAGAGAAGACAATAAACGTACCTCAGGGAAAACTCAAGGTTCTCCCCGGAGCTGTTTGAATATTTTCTTCTCCTACCACCCCCTATATTTATATTCTATGTGAACATTTATTAATAAACAAAATACATTTACAGAAAAAAAACATAAACATGAATACAATGGCACAATGTATCAAAGATGATGAATTTCCTCCAGCTCCTCCGAGGCTGGACGTGAACCAAGTATGCAGCAAGCATTTCCCCTCTGGATGGCGACGCTGAGGCGCTGGAACATGAAAGTGGCTGCCCTTGGGTCCCTGGTGGTGTCGATGAGTCTGGAACCCAATTCTTTAAGGAAACGTGTGGCATTTTTTCCCCCATGATCCCAAGGTCTCTGATCCCACTGGGACAAATTGATACTGTTGGCTAATGTCCCTGTACTTGCTGATCTTGTACTCCTCCCTGTGGTCAGCAGCTCCTCCCTGTCGCCCCACACTGTGATGGATATAGGTGTCAGCCAGTGTGGACACACAGGTATAGTCCCATGCTAAGAGCTTGCCATTCTTCCAAGGATAGATGGTGATCCCGTCGGGGCGGTTTGCTGGGTTGTGGGTATTGTTTGCTGCAAGTGATCGTGGCTCCCTCTCGGCAGGGCATCCAGCTGTAGCAAGGGTTCTCTTAATGATGTCGTTGACCTCATTGTGTCTTGCATGCCAGCCCTTGGTTTTGGAACAGTTAAGACCATGTAGACCGTATTGGTCTGCTTGCACTTCGCCGCAAATACACATATATTCTGTGTGAGTATATATATATATATATTATATACATTATATATATATATATATGTATACATTATATATATATATATATATATGCAAAACAACCACTCTGAAAGAATAGAGAAATTCCAAGCGCTTTCGTGGCTACTCACATTATCAAGGAACTATGAAAGTGAAGCATCCAAGGAAGCTATATAAGGGGTCCGGCCAGCACCTCACTATCAGATCCCACAACGGTTAAACACGTGACGCGCGGCGACCCAACTTGGATAGGTCCTTTGCACAACTCACCCCTAAGCTATTCTACCCAAGAAAATTTAAAAATTATTTGTCCAGTGTATTATTAAATTCTTCCCAAATTCTATTAATTATAAATGGATCTAATTTATATAAACCAAAGAAAATATTCATATTATTGTCAAAACTTCTTTTTATGAAACAAGATTCAATTATATTCCTGTCGACCATGGACTTGCTTGATACTACTTTCTCAACTTTTTGAAAATCAATTGGATGGTTAAAATCTCTTACATGAATAAATAGAGCATTGGAATCTTGTCCAGTTCTAATGCTATATTTATGTTGTTTTAATCTTAGTTCGAGATTTTTACCAGTTTGACCGTAATAAACTTTATCGCAAATTTTACAAGGAATCTTATAGACACATCCATCAGCATTTTGGGGGGAATTCTTTATCAAAAGTTTTTTTACTGTATCAAGATTTTTGAATACAACTTTAATATTAAAAGTCTTAAGAAGAGAAGGCATATCAACCAAGTTTTCATGGTAAGGGAGAACCAACATATTTTTAGTTGAATAAGGCTGGTTGTCCCTTTTTGGATTATAAAAAGTGTTTCTAGCAACTTTAAAAGATTTATCAATTACATTTCTTGGGTATTTTAAATCATTACCTATTTCATAAATTTTGGATATTTCCTCATCTATGAACTCAGGACTACAAATTCGTAAAGCTCTCAAAAACATTGATGAGAAAACAGACAGTTTGACTCTATCTTGATGCGAGGAATAATAGTGGACATAGGAACAGTTATTTGTAGGTTTTCTGTAAATTTTAAATTTGAATTCATTATTACCCTTAATAATTAAAAAATCTAGAAAAGGCAATGAGTTATTTTCTTCAAACTCAACAGTAAAGTTTATAGAATGGGCTAAGCTATTTAATTTTCCAAGAAAATGGTGTATATCTACATTTTTGGGCATAAGACACAAAATATCATCAACATATCTGAACCATTTAGCTCTATTAGGGAGGATTGTGTTAAGCAACCTTGTTTAAAAAAATTCCATGTATAGGTTACTAAGAACAGGTGAAAGAGGATTTCCCATTGCCATACCAAACTTCTGAGTGTAAAACTTATTATTAAATACAAATTTTGCATCAACAATGCAAAGTTTAATAAGTTTAATGATAGTAGGAACTGGCAATGGTAAATCATAGTTAACGAGTTCTTCAGATAAGAAACTTAATAAATCATCAACAGGAACTTTCGTAAACAAGGAAGTAACATCAAAACTAACCATGTTAAAATCATTTAAGTCAGTCAAGGAGCTTAATTTATCAACCAAGTCTATGTTGTTTTTAACATTAAAGTTAGAAATTTTGCCAACAATAGGGCTCAAAATACCAACAAGCCATTTGGATAATTTATATGAAACTGACCCTATGGAGCTAATAATTGGTCTGACTGGATTCCCTGGTTTGTGTGTTTTTATTAGTCCATACATGTAAGGTAAAGATGGATTAGTGGAAGTAAATTGTTTGACTAATTCATCTTTGCCTTTCAGTAGAAGTTTTATTGTTTTATTGAAATTGCTGTTAACGGTTTCTAGGGGATTTTTCCTAAGTTTAGAATAGGTTTCAGTATCATCTAAGAGATTATTCATTTTTTCTTGGTAATCATTTTCTTTCATAATTACTATTGCATTTATTTTGTCTGCTTTAGTAAGGCGCAATTTTTTATTGTTATTAAGTGTATCATAAGACTTAAAGAATCTTTGAGGGCAATTGGGAATGTTTGGTTTTAACATAGAGCTATATACCATTCCTTTACTAATATTAATTTCATCAGAGGATAAATCAGAAAATTTTTCAAAGTTACAAAAGGCTTTTGCAATTTCAACATTATTAAGTTTTTTTGAAGTTGCAAAACTTAGGCCAAAACCTAGAGCAGCAGTCGTATGTTTGTCTAAAATTTCATCTGATAAGTTAATTACAAAATTGTTATTAGCATGCTTTGTCCAATCACTATTTTCAATTAAAATGTCTAATTTTCTTTGTAGTTTGCTCTTGAGTTCATTACAAATTCTTCTGAGTTTATTATAGCAATGATCCAACATACTGTGTTTCCATTCTGATGGAATGGCCTGATTAAAAGAGTATTTTTTGTTTCTCAATATTTTGAATGCTTCCTTCTCCTGTATTTTAGTTATTTCAATATGTTTCTGAAGAATAATTCTCATAAAATCATCAAAAGGACGATCTCTCATGTCAAGGAGTCTATTGGGTAAAAGAGACTTGGGCAGAACTTGTTCATTTAAACAATTTTTTAAAAAATTATGTCGAATTTTTAACTTGTGGGACTTGATCAGTGCAGAAGAAAACTGTGAAACAAAAGATATATGATTAGGAAAGCTTATCGATAACATTCTGAAGAGTCGTGTGGTATCCATTAATGCAATAAGATCACAGTAAACAGGTGATTTCAAAATATGCAAAACAACCACTCTGAAAGAATAGAGAAATTCCAAGCGCTTTCGTGACTACTCACATTATCAAGGAACTATGAAAGTAAAGCATCCAAGGAAGCTATATAAGGGGTCCGGCCAGCACCTCACTATCAGATCCCACAACGGTTAAACACGTGACGCGCGGCGACCCAACTTGGATAGGTCCTTTGCACAACTCACCCCCAAGCTATTCTACCCAAGAAAATTTAAAAATTATTTGTCCAGTGTATTATTAATGTGTATTATTTAATGTTAAAAACAACATAGACTTGGTTGATAAATTAAGCTCCTTGACTGACTTAAATGATTTTAACATGGTTAGTTTTGATGTTACTTCCTTGTTTACGAAAGTTCCTGTTGATGATTTATTAAGTTTCTTATCTGAAGAACTTGTTAACTATGATTTACCATTGCCAGTTCCTACTATCATTAAACTTATTAAACTTTGCATTGTTGATGCAAAATTTGTATTTAATGATAAGTTTTACACTCAGAAGTTTGGTATGGCAATGGGAAATCCTCTTTCACCTGTTCTTAGTAACCTATACATGGAATTTTTTGAAACAAGGTTGCTTAACACAATCCTCCCTAATAGAGCTAAATGGTTCAGTTATGTTGATGATATTTTGTGTCTTATGCCCAAAAATGTAGATATACACCATTTTCTTGGAAAATTAAATAGCTTAGCCCATTCTATAAACTTTACTGTTGAGTTTGAAGAAAATAACTCATTGCCTTTTCTAGATGTTTTAATTATTAAGGGTAATAATGAATTCAAATTTAAAATTTACAGAAAACCTACAAATAACTGTTCCTATGTCCACTATTATTCCTCGCATCAAGATAGAGTCAAACTGTCTGTTTTCTCATCAATGTTTTTGAGAGCTTTACGAATTTGTAGTCCTGAGTTCATAGATGAGGAAATATCCAAAATTTATGAAATAGGTAATGATTTAAAATACCCAAGAAATGTAATTGATAAATCTTTTAAAGTTGCTAGAAACACTTTTTATAATCCAAAAAGGGACAACCAGCCTTATTCAACTAAAAATATGTTGGTTCTCCCTTACCATGAAAACTTGGTTGATATGCCTTCTCTTCTTAAGACTTTTAATATTAAAGTTGTATTCAAAAATCTTGATACAGTAAAAAAACTTTTGATAAAGAATTCCCCCCAAAATGCTGATGGATGTGTCTATAAGATTCCTTGTAAAATTTGCGATAAAGTTTATTACGGTCAAACTGGTAAAAATCTCGAACTAAGATTAAAACAACATAAATATAGCATTAGAACTGGACAAGATTCCAATGCTCTATTTATTCATGTAAGAGATTTTAACCATCCAATTGATTTTCAAAAAGTTGAGAAAGCAGTATCAAGCAAGTCCATGGTCGACAGGAATATAATTGAATCTTGTTTCATAAAAAGCAGTTTTGATAATAATATGAATATTTCCTTTGGTTTATATAAATTAGATCCATTTATAATTAATAGAATTTGGGAAGAATTTAATAATACACTGGACAAATAATTTTTAAATTTTCTTGGGTAGAATAGCTTGGGGGTGAGTTGTGCAAAGGACCTATCCAAGTTGGGTCGCCTCGCGTCACGTGTTTAACCGTTGTGGGATCTGATAGTGAGGTGCTGGCCGGACCCCTTATATAGCTTCCTTGGATGCTTCACATTCATAGTTCCTTGATAATGTGAGTAGTCACGAAAGCGCTTGGAATTTCTCTATTCTTTCAGAGTTGTCGTTTTGCATATTTTGAAATCACCTGTTTACTGTGATCTTATTGTATATATATATATATATATATATATATATATATATATATATATATATATATATATATATATATATATATATATATATATATAGAGAGAGAGAGAGAGAGAGAGAGAGAGAGAGAGAAGAGAGAGAGAGAGAGAGAGAGAGAGAGAGATGGGTAGAATGAGAAGGGGTAAAGCAGCTGGGATAGATGTTAAAAGCAGGTGGGGATATAGTTTTGGAGTGGTTAGTGTTTTTATTTAATAAATGTATAGAAGAGGGCAGGGTACCTAGAGGTGGCAGGAAGCATGCATAGTTCCTTATATAAAGGGAAGGGGGACTAAAGAGTGTAAAAATTGTAGGGTAATAAGTCTGTTGAATATACCTGGTAAAGTGTATAGTAGAGTTATTATTGAATGGATTAAGAGTAAGACGGAGAATAGGATAGCAGATGAACAAGGAGGCTTTAGGAAAGGTAGGGGGTGTGTAGACCAGGTGTTTCCAGTGAAACATATAGGTGAACAGTATTTAGATAAAGGTAAAGGAGTTTTTGTGGCATTTATGGGTTTGGAAAGATGTGTGATAGGATGGACAGAGGAGCAAAGTGACAGAAGTTACAAATGTAAGGAATAGGAGGTAGGTAACTGAAAGCAGTGAAAAGTTTTTACGAGGATAGTGAGGCTCAAGTTAGAGTATGTAGGAGAGGAGATTATTTTCCAGTAAAAGTAGGCCGTTGACAGAGATGAGTGATGTCA
Organism: Cherax quadricarinatus; assembly: GCF_038502225.1. NCBI lineage: Eukaryota > Metazoa > Arthropoda > Malacostraca > Decapoda > Parastacidae > Cherax > Cherax quadricarinatus. The sequence continues at coordinate 15,547,715 of NC_091340.1, forward strand.
CCATGGTTGTTCAATATATTTACAGATGTGTTGTAAGAAAAGCGAATGTTCGGGTGTTGGTAAGAGGTGTGGAATTAAAAGATAAAGAATCAAACACAGAAAGTGGGAGTTATCACAGTTGCTCTTTGCTGATGACACTGTGCTGCTGGGAGATTCTAAAGAGAGGTTGCAGAGGTTGATGGATGAGTTTGGTAAGGTATGTAAAAGAAGAAAATTAAAAGTGAATATAGGAAAGAGTAAGGTGATGAGGATAACAAGTTTGGAGGGATATCAGGTTGGAGGGAGAGAATATGGAGGAGGTGAATGTATTCAGAAAAGAAGGGAGGAGGTAGGAGGGAAATTTGGACTGCGTAATATATCTTAAATCGCACTCTCATAAATACATAGCAATGGAGATTTAATTCCAAGAATACTAATAACTAAGAATACACACTTGAAGTAGTCTCACTGTAAAACTACTGTAACATCATAAACTCTGCTTCACTTGCACTGAACAACACCTGATAAATATATGTAGACTCAGGATGAGAGGGCCAAAGCTAAGATACGTTACATTGCATTAATGTTACTGAGCTCCAGGTCACTAGGCCATGTTGCAGTAAGGTTAGAAAAGGCACACCACGTTAGCTCTTCGTTGCATATATACATCACACTCATATGAATGTAATGGCTACATGTATAATTGAACACATATATGCTTGCACAACCATATTATACAGAGTACAATGTGTATAATATGGTTTGTGTACAATATGATTTGAATAGACCGATGCGGTGGTCGGAGAGGTGGCAAATGCAGTTTAATATAGACAAATGCAAAATTCTAAATGTTTGACAGGAAAATAACCAGGCCACTTATAAACTAAATAATGTAGATCTTAATATTACTGATTGTGAAAAGGATTTATGAGTTCTGGTTAGCAGTAATCTGAAACCAAGACAACAGTGCATAAGTGTTCGCAATGACGCTAACAGAATCCTTGGCTTCATATCAAGAAGCATAAATAATAGAAGTCCTCAGGATGTTCTTCAACTCTATATATCTTTGGTTAGGCCTCGTTTAGATTATGCTGCACAGTTTTGGTCACCGTATTACAGAATGGATATAAATTCTCTGGAAAACGTGCAAAGGAGGATGACAAAGTTGATCCCATATATCAGAAATCTTCCCTAGGGGGATAGACTGAGGGCCCTGAATCCGTACTCTCTGGAAAAGCGTAGAATTAGGGTGGGGGGATGAATTTGCTTGAGGTGTATAAATGGAAAACAGGAATTAGTATCTAGCATAGATAGGACTCGCAGCAATGGTTTTAAATTGGAAAAATTCAGATTCAGGAAGCATATAGGAAAGCACTGGTTTAGTAATAGAGTTGTGGATGAGCGGAACAAACTCCCGAGTACCGTCATAGAAGCTAAGACTTTGTGTACTTTTAAAATAAGGTTGGATAAATACATGAGTGGGTGTGGGTGAGTGTGAGTTGGACCTGACTTTCTTGTGCTACTAGGTCAGATGCTGTGCTCCTCCCTTAAGTGAATGTGACTGACCTGACTAGATTAAGACATTGACTTAAGCCAGTGGGAAAATTGGACCTGCCTTGCATGGGCCAGTAGGCATACTGCAGTGTTCCTTTTTTCATATGTTCTTATGTTTTTATTATTGTAACCACGAACGAGTGGTATTGATCAACAACAGCACTGCACTAGCCAAGGACTCGAACCCATGTTGTACTGGCCCGCCTCATGGTGAGTTAGAGCCACATGACGCCTGAACCCACAGGACCACCCAATCCTACAAAGATTGTGCAGCCAGCAGAGCTAGCTGTTATTGATGAATACCAATCGTTCGTGGTTACAATAATATACATATATATATGCTGATTCGTGGACTAGTACACCAAACAGGGGTGAGGATGAAAATTAGCCCAGAAGTTCCAACAACCTCGAATGTCCTAGGATGGCGGTAAAACAGATAGCTCTGCTGGCTGCGCCATCTTTGTAGGATTGGGTGGTCCTGTGGGTTAAGGCGTCATTTGGTTCTAGCTCACCATGAGGAGGGCCATTACAACATGGGTTTGAGTCCTTATCTAGTGCAGTGTTGCTATTGATATATATATATATATATATATATATATATATATATATATATATATATATATATATATATATATATATATATACATCTTTTTTTTAACAAGTCGGCCGTCTCCCACCGAGGCAGGGTGACCCAAAAAGAAAGAAAATCCCCAAAAAGAAAATAATTTCATCATCATTCAACATTTTCACCTCACTCACACATGATCACTGTTTTTGCAGAGGTGCTCAGAACACAACAGTCTAGAAGCATGTACGTATAAAGATACACAACATATCCCTCCAAACTGCCAATATCCAGAACTCCTCCTTTAAAGTGCAGGCATTGTACTTCCCATTACCAAGACTCAAGTCCGGCTATATAAAAAATAACAGGTTTCCCTGAATCCCTTCACTAAATATTACCCTGCTCACACTCCAACAGCTCGTCAGGTCCCATTCACTCCTATCGAACACGCTCACGCACTCCTGCTGGAAGTCCAAGCCCCTCGCCCACAAAATCTTTACGAGGACGACCCCTACCCCGCCTTCCTTCCCCTACTTTGATCCATTCTCTCTAAATGACCAAACCACCTCAACAAACCCTCTTCAGCCCTCTGACTAATACTTTTATTAACTCCACACCTTCTCCTAATTTCCACACTCCGAATTTTCTGCATAATATTTACACCACACATTGCCCTTAGACAGGACATCTCCACTGCCTCCAACCACCTTCTCGCTGCTGCATTTACCACCCAAGCTTCATACCCATATAAGAGTGTTGATACTAATATACTTTCATACATTCCCTTCTTTGCCTCCATAGATAACGTTTTTTGTCTCCACATACACCGCAATGCACCACTCACCTTTTTTCCCTAATCAATTCTATGATTAACCTCATCCTTCATAAATCCATCTGCCGACATGTCAACTCTCAAGTACATGTATCTGAAAACATTCACTTCTTCCATACTCCTCCTCCCCAATTTGATATCCAATTTTTCTTTATCTAAATCATTTGATACCTTCATCACCTTACTCTTCTCTATGTTCACTTTCAACTTTCTACCTTTACACACACTCCCAAACTCGTCCACTAACCTTTGTAATTTTTCTTTAGAACCTCCCATAAGAACAATATCATCAGGAAAAAGCAACTGTGTCAATTCCCATTTTGTATTTGATTCCTCATAATTTAATCCCACCCCTCTCCCGAACACCCTAGCATTTATTTCTTTTACAACCCCATCTATAAATATATTAAACAACCATGGTGACATTACACATCCCTGTCTAAGACCTACTTTTACCGGGAAGTAGTCTCCCTCTCTTCTACACACCCTAACCTGAGCCTCACTATCCTCATAAAAACTCTTTTCAGCATTTAGTAACTTACCACCTATTCCATATAGTTGCAACATCTGCCACATTGCTCCTCTATCCACTCTATCATATGCCTTTTCTAAATCCATAAATGCAATGAAAACTTCCCTACTTTTATCTAAATACTGTTCACATATATGCTTCAATCACTTGATCTACACATCCCCTACCCACTCTAAAGCCTCCTTTCTAATCTGCAATCCTACTCTCTGTCTTACCTCTAATTCTTTCAATTATAACCCTACTGTACACTTTTCCTGGTATACTCAGTCAACTTATTCCTCTATAATTTTTACAATCTCTTTTGTCCCCCTTCCCATTATATAAAGGAACTATACATGCTCTCCTCCAATCCCTAGGTACCTTCCCCTCTTTCATACATTTATTAAACAAAAATACCAACCACTCCAACACTGTATACCCCCCTGCTTTTAACATTTCTGTCATGATCCCGTCAGTTCCAGCTGCTTTACCCCCTTTCATTCTACATAATGCCTCAAGCACTTCCCCCACACTTACATTCTGCTCTTCTTCACTCCTAAAAGATGGTATACCTCCCTGGCCAGTGCATGAAATTACCACCTCCCTTTCTTCGTCGACATATAAAAGTTCCTCAAAATATTCCCGCCACGTACCCAAAACCTGCATCTCCCCATCTACTAACTCCCCTACTCTGTTTTTAACTGACAAATTCATTCATTTCCTAGGTTTTCTTAACTTGTTTAACTCCAATTTTTTTTCTTATTTTCATTAAAATTTCTTGACAGTGCCTCTCCTTCTCTATCATCTGCTCTTCTCTTGCACTCTCTCACCACTCTCTTCACCTTTCTTTTACTTTCCATATACTCTACTCTTCTTATAACACTTCTGCTTTGTAAAAACCTCTCATAAGCTAACTTTTTCTCTTTTATCACACCCTTTAATTCATCTTTCCACCAATCACTCCTCTTTCCTCCTGCACCCACCCTCCTATAACCACAAACTTCTGCCTCACATTGTAATACTGCATTTTTAAAACTATTCCAACCCTCTTCAACCTCCCCCACTACTCATCTTTGCACTAGCCCACCTTTCTGCCAATAGTCGCTTATATCTCACCCAAACTTCCTCCTCCCTTAGTTTATACACTTTCACCTCCCTCTTACTTGTTGTTGCCACCTTCCTCTTTTCCCATCTACCTCTTACTCTAACTGTAGCTACAACTAAATAATGATCCGATATATCAGTTGCCCCTCTATAAACATGTACATCCTGGAGCCTACCCATCATCCTTTTATCCACCAATACATAATCTAACAAACTACTTTCATTACGTGCTACATCATACCTTGTATATTTATTTATCCTCTTTTTCATAAAATATGTATTACTTAATACCAAATCTCTTTCTACACATAGCTCAATTAAAGACTCCTCATTTACATTTACCCCTGGCACCCCAAATTTACCTACTACTCCCTCCACAACATTTTTGCCCACTTTAGCATTGAAATCCCCAACCACAAGTACTCTCACACTTGGTTCAAAACTCCCCACGCATTCACCCCACATTTCCCAAAATCTCTCTCTCTCCTCTACACTTCTCTCTTCTCCACGTGCATATACGCTTACTATAACCCACTTTTCACATCCAACCTTTATATATATATATATATATATATATATATATATATATATATATATATATATATATATATATATATATATATATATATATAAGAACATAAAGAAGGAACACTGCAACAGGTCTACTGACCCATGCAGAGCAGGTCCATGTCCCCCCCCGGCTGAGACCAATGACCCCTCCCCCGATTAGTCCAATGACCCATCCAGTCTGGTCACCTTCACTCAAGGAAGGAGCACGGCACCAGACCCAGCAGCACAAGCTAGTCAGGTTCAACTCACACCCACTCACACCCACTCATGCATTTACCTAAACTATTTTTAAATCTTCACAACGTTTTAGCCTCAATAACTGTACTCAGGAGTTTGTTCCACTCATCCACAACTCTATTACCAAACCAGTGTTTTCCTATATCCTTCCTGAATCTGAATTTTTCCAACTTGAAACCATTGCTGCGAGTCCTGTCTTGGCTGGAAATTTTCAGCACACTATTTACATCCCCTTTATTTATTCTTGTTTTCCATTTATACACCTCGATCATATCCCCCCTAATTCTACGCCTTTTGAGAGAATGCAGATTCAGGGCCCTCAGTCTATCCTCATAGGGAAGTTTTCTGATACATGGGATCATCTTTGTCATCCTCCTCTGTACGTTTTCCATAGCATTTATATCCATTCTGTAATACGGTGACCAGAACTGAGCAGCATAGTCAAAATAAAGCCTAACCAAGGATATATAGAGTTGAAGAACAACCTGAGGACTTCTATTATTTATGTTTCTAGATATGAAGCCAAGAATTCTGTTAGCTTTATTGCGAACACTAATGCACTGTTGTCTTGGTTTTAGATTACTGCTAAACCAGAACTCCTAAATCCTTTTCGCAATCAGTAGTATTAAGATCTACATTATTTAGTTTATATGTGGCATGGTTATTTAACTGTCCAACATTTAGAACTTTGCATGTGTCAATATTAAAGTGCATCTGCCACTTCTCCGACCATTGCATAAGTCTATTCAAATCATCCTGGAGTGCTCTAGTGTCCTCATTGGAATGAACTGGACGGCCTATTTTGATGTCATCAGCAAATTTGCTTATGTCGCTATTTAGTCCCTCATCTATGTCGTTTATGTAAATTGTGAACAACAACGGGCCCAACACTGACCCCTGAGGAACACGGCTTGTGACGTGCCCCGTTCTGATTTCTCCCCATTTATGCAAACTCTCTGCTGTCTATTTGTCAGCCATGCCTCTACCCAGGAAATAATTTCTCCTCCTATTCCGTGTGCCTTAAGTTTCCTCAATAGCCTCTGGTGTGGAACTCTATCGAAAACCTTACTGAAGTCCATATACACAATATCATATTCATTACCATGATCTACCTCCTCAAACACCTTAGTGAAAAAAGTTAGTAAATTCGTAAGACAGGAACGCCCCTTTGTAAAACCGTGTTGAGATTCATTAATCAATCTGTGCCTATCAAGATGGCTACGAATTGCTTCGGCAATTATTGATTCCATAAATTTTCCCACTATGGAGGTAAGGCTTATTGGTCTATAGTTCGAAACCAAGGACCTGTCACCTGCCTTGTAAATAGGTATTACATTTGCCATTTTCCACTTATCAGACACTGTGCCAGTTTGTAGTGATATGTTAAAAAGATTAGCTAAATGTATGTTAAGTTCCTCTATACATTCCTTTAACACCCTTGCAAACAGTTCATCAGGACCTGGGGATTTGTTAGGTTTTAGTTTCTCTTTTGGTCCGAGGACCATGTCACTAGTTACCGCAATCGTACATAGTTTATTATCCTGTTCTATATAATCTATTATTTCAGGAATATTGCTAGTATTTTCCTAGATGAAAACTGAGAGGAAGTAGGAATTGAGAATTTCACACATATCCTTATCACTGTCAGTGATCTGACCAGAGTTACTCTTAAGTGAGCCAGTCTTGTTCCTATTCTTACTTCTGTATACCTGAAAGAACCCTTTTGGGTTAGTCTTTGAATCCCTTGCGACCTTAGCCTCATAATCCCTTTTTGCTTTTTTTATTCCTTTCTTTATTTCTCTCTTTAATTGAATATATTGATTTCTTAACTGCCCATCCCCTCTTTTAATACGCCTATATATGCCTCTCTTTTGACCAATGAGATGTTTTAATTAATTGTTCATCCATTTGGGATCATTTTTGTTAGATCTAATTTCCCTACTCGGAGCAAAAGTTGTCTGGGCAGCTAGAACTATGCTCTGAAAAACGTCATATTGGCAACCATGATCACCTACCTGACCCATAGTCAGGACATCCCAATTTAGCCCACCAAGGTAATTTTTCAGTCCCATGAAGTCCGCCAAGCGAAAATCTGGGACAGAGCTTTATTTGCAGTTATCTGGGTAATTCCATGATATATTGAAACTAAGTGATTTGGGATCACTTTCCCCAAGCTCATCATTAACCTCAAGATTATTAATTAGTGATTCTTTGTTGGCAAGAACCAAATCAAGCAGATTGTTTCCTCTAGTTGGTTCTGTCACAACCTGTTCTAAAAAGCAATCCTGAACAGTATCAAGAAAGTCACTAGACTCAAGATTTCCTGTCATATTGTTCCAATCAATTTGTCTAAAGTTAAAATCTCCCATTATCACAACATTTTCATATCTAGATGCCTTATGAATTTCGTCCCATAACAGCTTACTGCACTCCCTATCAAGGTTTGGGGGCCTATAAATCACATCCAAAATTAATTTGTCACGTCCCTCGAGAAACTGTAGCCAAACAGATTCTGTGTTCGATGTTTCTAATCTTATATCATGTCTAAGACAACAATTTAAATTTTCTCTGACATACATCGCCACTCCACCACCATTCCTGTCGACCCTATCAGTGTGGAATAGTTTATAACCCTGTATGTTGCATTCAGAAGGCATTTCTCTATCTTTCAGATTGAGCCAGGTCTCTGTTATACCAATAATATCTATATTACCTACACTTGCAAGTAATCTTAGCTCATCTATCTTATTTCTTAGACTCCTACTATTTGTATAGTAAACCTTAAGGGAGCTAGTCACTCGTTGCCCTCTACTATCTTTGTTTGTTGATCAACTGATTTGCCATTACTAGCAACTTTATTTTGAATATTGTCTTTTAAACATATCCCTGAGGTATCCCAGTAATAACTGTTGTTTTTAACCCTAATACTGCAGCCTGATTGTTTCCCACAAACACCCATACCTCTATAATCTATTAGTTTAAATTCCTAGACAAGTCATCAATTACCCTCTCAATTGAATTAGCTAATGCAACCACTCCATCCCCAGAGAGATGAACCCCATCCCTTGCATACATATTACGTTTGCCAAAGAATAGGTCCCAGTTATCAATGAATGGGATTGCAAGTTCCTTGCAGTACCTGTCTAGCCAGCAATTTATACCAATTGCCCTAGACATTCATTCATTGCCCACTCCCTTTCTAGGCAAGACGCTACATATGACTGGGATCCCTCCCTTAGACCTAACTACTTCTATGGCTGACCTGTACTTATCCAGCAGCTCCTCGCTCCTGCCCTTCCCAGTGTCATTACCCCCAGCACTAAGACAGATAATGGGCTTGTTCCCATTACTTGCCATAATATTATCCAACCTGCTGACTATGTCACCAACACCAGCTCCAGGAAGACACACTCTCTGTCTGACCTTTCTGTCTCTTACAAAATGCATGGTCCATATATCTTACCTGAGAATCACCTATTCTCAAAATATTCTTACCTTGATTAGCAGGGGAATCAGTGGTACCTTCAACCTCATTAACCACTGAAGTACGCTCGTCTTGGAGAACAGAGAATCGATTTCCTACCTTCACATCTTCTCTATTAGCTCTCCTCATCTTCCTTCTTCCTGAACTGTGAACCACTTGCCACTTAGAGCGGCTGCCACTATCACTGCTGGTGACCATTCCTTCCTTACCAGCTAAATCCTTCTCACACTCGCTCCCAAACTCATCTATGTGAAGCTTCAGCTTCCTATTTTCCTCCTGAAGAAGTAGAATCTCCTTCTTCAACACTTGAACCTGAGATTCTAAAACACTACAACAAGCCATGGTGCTTGGTAACAGCCCACGCTAACTCCCAAGAGCTTAGGCAGGTATGACCACACGTGACCACTGACCTCAGCTTACCATATATATATATATATATATATATATATATATATATATATATATATATATATATATATATATATATATATATATATATATATATACATATATATGTCGTGCCGAATATGTAAAACTGGTCAATTAGCAAGAACTCATTTAAAATTAAGTCCTTTCTAAAATTTTCTCTTATACGTTTAAAGATATATTTTTTTCATTAATGTTAATGTAAAAATTTTTAATTTTGCTGCAAAAGAATCTTAGAAAACTTACCTAACCTTATTATAACAAGAACAATTTATTTTAGCCTAACCCAACTAAATATATTTTGGATTTGTTTACAATAATTTAATGCTAAAGAAACACAGTGAAATATATTTTTTTCGTTAGGTTCAGAATGATTTTGGCGAAATTATTGTATACACAAATTTTCGCTTGTTTTATATGGCAAGATGAGCGTTGCTATTTAAGCCAAGATCGCAAGTTCTGCCTATTCGGCACGACATATATATATATATATATATATATATATATATTCTCCATATATATATATATATATATATATATATATATATATATATATATATATATATATATATATATATATATATATATATATATATATATATATATGGAGAACTTGCCCATCATTATATTTTTGTTCCCATAGGCTCAGAAACCCTTGGCTCATGGGGAAAGAATGCATCTAAATTCCTTAAGGAGCTGGAAAAAAGACTCATCAGGGTAACTAGGGATCCCAGGGCAGCTAGTTTTCTGTTCCAGCGGCTCAGTGCGGCTGTTCAAAGGGGTAATGCCTGCTGTATTTTGGGCACACGCCCAAGCTCTGAGGAGCTGGATGAGATTTTCACCTTATAATCGGTGATACACACGTAACAACATGTACCTTATATGCCACCTTTATATCACCTTTGTATCTCTTAAATCTTTTGTACCATATTATGTAATAAAATATTCCAATTGGTAAAAAAAAAATATGAAAAGATGTATAATGCAAACATCGCAAACTAAGCGACACAAGATGCAAAACAACCATACCAACCATAATTATAATCATGAACAAGTGATGCAAGATGCAAAACAACCATACCAACCATAATTATAATCATGAACAAGTGATGGAAGATGCAAAACAACCATACCAACCATAATTATAATCATGAACAAGTGATACAAGATGCAAAACAACCATACCAACCATAATTATAATCATGAACAAGTGATGCAAGATGCAAAACAACCACATGGGGAGTTGAATTATAGTTCTAGGCTTTTCGTATTGCAATCAATACATCTTCAAGAGCTTGCAATATTGCAGAAATAAGAACGAATTCCAGGTAACTACGTTCAGGGGAGCCACTCTAGCCAGGCCCCGCGGACTGGTGGCTAAATAACAAATAAGGCACAATACCGTGGCTGGAACAAGGCACAAATAGTCCACACGTAGGAAAGAGGAGCTTACGATGACGTTTCAGTCCGACTTGGACCATTTAGAAAGTCACAATAACAAAAAGGAGAGAAGGAGGGAGTATATATAGGCCAGCAGACAGGGACGGAACAAGAGAGGTGGTAGGAAAGGAAGAAAAATAGTGGTAGAGATGGTAGTAGTAGTAGTAGTAGTAGTAGTAGTAGTGGAGTCAGTCAAAGATTAAGAAAGAGGAGCACTGCAAGGGAGCTAGGGGCTCACAAGGGAGCTAGGGGCCCACAAGGGAGCTAGGGGCCCACAGAGGGTAGGAGCAAGAAATAAAGGAAGAGGGGAATAATAATAATGAACCAAATACCCAAGGCAGAAGAAAGGAAACCCAATGGAGAAGGAGGAAAGAGGAAAGGGAAAGACGGAGGATGGGGAATAAAGACTCAGGTTAAGTCACAGGTGCATTTTTACAATGTAGTGGGAAAGGAAGGCATCTACAGAGACAATGCAAGGACTAAGATTCATACAAGGAAAGTTGTGTATTAGGGAGGATTCAACCAGACGGCGACTGTTGAAGTTAGAAGTAGAGAAAACAGTTTTAGCAGAAGACCAGTCAATAGGATGACTGTGATCTCTGACGTGACAGAAAAGAGCATTGTTAGTGTCGGCAAGCCTAACACTACTTTTGTGTTACCCGAATCTGTCAGAAAGAGATCGGCCAGTTTCTCCAAAGTATTGAAGAGGACATGAACAAGAAATAGAGTAGACACCAGGAACGTCTATAGAGGGAGGAAAGGTATCAACTAGATTGGTGAGTGTTAGTCTGGTGATAAGTAAGTTTGATGTCTAAGGAAGGGAGAGAGCTGTTGAGATTAGAAAGACTGGAAATATAGGGAAGGCATAGGACAGGCGAGTTCTCAGGAGTAGAGAGTTTGGAAGAGAAGAAAGTCTGTTTAGCACGTGAGAAGGCAGAGTCTATGAAATGGGAAGAGTAGCTAAGACGGGAAAATGAATTATGAAGAGAGGAAATTTCTGATTCAAGGAACTGAGGATCACAAATGCGGAGAGCACGGAGAAAGAGGGAGATAAGAACACTTTTCATGACAGAGAAAGCATGATCATGCCCGTCTCCTGCTTCAACAGCTCATTCTCTCAACTAAGTGTCAAACTGAAGATGCCTTCTTTACTATCCGTCAGCGTCAATGGGCTGTCTTTGCTTCTCTTCTACAAGATCTCTCTAACCTTCTCACTACAAGTGCTTTTGACACTGCTCGTCTAAACTCACTACTCCACTACTACTACTACTACTACTACTACTACTACTACTACTAATAATAATAATAATAATAATAATAATAATAATAATAATAATGCTACTGCTACTACTACTACTACTACTACTACTACTACTACTACTACTACTACTACCTGTACCACTACTTCTCTACTTCCTTTCCTACTACCTCTCTTGTCCTGTCTTTGTCTGTCGGCCTGTATATACTCCCACATTTACTCCTTTTTGTTAGTATGATTTTGTAAATGGTTCAAGTCGGACTGAAACGTCGTCATAAGCTCCTCTCTCCTATGTGCGGGTTATTTCTGGTGGCTAAAGCTCTCGCTTCACATAGCGAGTATCCGGATTCGATTCCGGAGAGGGTAGAAACATTGGGAGCGCTTCTTTACACCGGTTGTTTATGTACCCCATCAGTAAAATGGGTACCTGGGTGTTAGTTGACTGGTGTGGGTCTCATCCTGGGACAAAACTGACCTAATTTGCCCGAATTGCTCAGCATAACAAGGGACTTTCTATATACTAGTATATCATTGACGTCGGCTTGGACTGTATACCTTGTACATGTACTTGTAGAAATAAAGTTATTATTTTATTATATTATTTTATATTATTATTATATTATACATTAGTTTCAATGACAGGAAACAACAGTTTGGAACTCCAGGTAAGGAGATAGGGAATTAATCAATTTTGGCCCAAAGAATGGATGGATATCTCTAATTGTTTGGACCCAGAGATATTCACTAGCTTCAAGATGCCCCATTTAAAGAAAACAATAGTATACTTTTTTTTTTAATATGTCATCCTATGTGCAATAATTGCGTGATGGTGCATTCTTTTCCACAATTTTCGTCTGGCAGTGAGTTTTAAAGAGTTATTATAAATTATACCTTAGACATAAAACTGTGAATACACTACGCAAAATACCGTCTTCAAACCTCCTATGGTAATTCAGTGGAAGAGTACACTGACAGAATTTATTAAGGTATAAAATGTGGGTTATGGAAGTGTATTGTAATGTTTTTAACTTATTATCAAATAACTGACCCCCATTGCGTCTTAATTACGAACTTTTTATGCCAGGCAACATTGTTAGATCTTGACATACATTTTTGGGTAAATGTTATGTGACGATGGGGGTGGAACATCATGTTTTGGCCACAATACAGACATCGTCCGCCGCTGCAACATGAACGTCATCTCACTTCATGACGATATCGCACTTAGTGAGAGTCTCTCTCTATACTTCACCCAGACAGGTCCCAACAGAGGCAGAAATCAGGTGTAAAAGACAAGTCATGGAGCACCAGGCAGTTAAGCCTAGTTCTGGAGCCACAATGATCAATGAAGATGAATTGAGAATGAAACATAAGGAACTCAATTTAGCGGGCTCAGTGACACTAACAGACCTCAACGTGGAAAACGAAAAAAATGCTCGGACACGAATCAGCATCACCCGTCTTCGTGGGCTAAATATAGCGACAAAAAGCATCTCGAAACATAGACCGGAGAAGACAGCACTGGAATCATCTGCAAAAATGAAAAGCACGGCTAATGAACACAAACACAAGCTGGCTGCTAAGGGTGAAAATGTTAGCAAGGTGTATAGTGAGGTGCTAGAAGGCTGCGAGGTAAAACTCAAGAGAGAGTTTGGACTGCTTGACTGTGTGGGGTTTATGTTGGGTATTATTGTGAACTCCAGCCTCTTTGTGACGCCCAGGACGGTGTTGTGGTACACAGGTAGTGTGGGTATGTCCCTGGTGCTGTGGGGCGCCTCTGGAGTTGTCGCCTTTTGTGGAGCCTTCTGCGTCACTGAGATGGGTGAGTGCTGACAACTAATTTAACACAGATTTTACAAGACGGCTGATAGATGGTCTTAGTTATTAAGTGACTCACTCAGTGAGTCTTCTGGTCATTCACTGGCTTACTGCTTCGCCCATATTATTCTACTAATAAGAGGTAATTATATTACAAACAATGTAGGAATGACCATACTATCACAGCAGGAATGACACTAACACTGCAGAAATGACCTTACTAACACTGCAGGAATGGCCTTACTAACACTGCAGGAATGACCTTACTAACACTGCAGGAATGGCCTTACTAACACTGCAGGAATGGCCTTACTAACACTGCAGGAATGACCTTACTAACACTGCAGGAATGACCTTACTAACACTGCAGGAATGACCTTACTAACACTGCAGGAATGACCTTACTAACACTGCAGGAATGGCCTTACTAACACTGCAGGAATGACCTTACTAACACCGCAGGAATGACCTTACTAACACTGCAGGAATGGCCTTACTAACACTGCAGGAATGACCTTACTAACACTGCAGGAATGACCTTACTAACACTGCAGGAATGACCTTACTAACACTGCAGGAATGGCCTTACTAACACTGCAGGAATGGCCTTACTAACACTGCAGGAATGGCCTTACTAACACTGCAGGAATGACCTTACTAACACTGCAGGAATGGCCTTACTAACACTGCAGGAATGACCTTACTAACACTGCAGGAATGACCTTACTAACACTGCAGGAATGGCCTTACTAACACTGCAGGAATGACCTTACTAACACTGCAGGAATGGCCTTACTAACACTGCAGGAATGGCCTTACTAACACTGCAGGAATGACCTTACTAACACTGCAGGAATGACCTTACTAACACTGCAGGAATGGCCTTACTAACACTGCAGGAATGGCCTTACTAACACTGCAGGAATGACCTTACTAACACTGCAGGAATGGCCTTACTAACACTGCAGGAATGACCTTACTAACACTGCAGGAATGGCCTTACTAACACTGCAGGAATGGCCTTACTAACACTGCAGGAATGACCTTACTAACACTGCAGGAATGACCTTACTAACACTGCAGGAATGACCTTACTAACACTGCAGGAATGACGTTACTAACACTGCAGGAATGGCCTTACTAACACTGCAGGAATGACCTTACTAACACTGCAGGAATGACCTTACTAACACTGCAGGAATGGCCTTACTAACACTGCAGGAATGACCTTACTAATACTGCAGGAATGACCTTACTAACACTGCAGGAATGACCTTACTAACACTGCAGGAATGACCTTACTAACACTGCAGGAATGGCCTTACTAACACTGCAGGAATGACCTTACTAACACTGCAGGAATGACCTTACTAACACTGCAGGAATGGCCTTACTAACACTGCAGGAATGACCTTACTAATACTGCAGGAATGACCTTACTAACACTGCAGGAATGACCTTACTAACACTGCAGGAATGGCCTTACTAACACTGCAGGAATGACCTTACTAACACTGCAGGAATGACCTTACTAACACTGCAGGAATGACCTTACTAACACCGCAGGAATGACCTTACTAACACTGCAGGAATGACCTTACTAACACTGCAGGAATGACCTTACTAACACTGCAGGAATGGCCTTACTAACACTGCAGGAATGACCTTACTAACACTGCAGGAATGACCTTACTAACACTGCAGGAATGACCTTACTAACACTGCAGGAATGACCTTACTAACACTGCAGGAATGGCCTTACTAACACTGCAGGAATGACCTTACTAACACTGCAGGAATGACCTTACTAACACTGCAGGAATGACCTTACTAACACTGCAGGAATGACCTTACTAACACTGCAGGAATGACCTTACTAACACTGCAGGAATGGCCTTACTAACACTGCAGGAATGACCTTACTAACACTGCAGGAATGACCTTACTAACACTGCAGGAATGACCTTACTAACACTGCAGGAATGACCATATTAACACTGCAGGAATGGCCTTACTAACACTGCAGGAATGACCGTAGTAAACTGCAGGAATGACCTTACTAACACTGCAGGAATAGCCTTACTAACACTGCAGGAATGACCGTAGTAAACTGCAGGAATGACCTTACTAACACTGCAGGAATAGCCTTACTAACACTTCATTAATTATGTTACTAACACTGCAGGAATCATCGTGTTGGAATGGCTGTTGTATTGTCAGTGAGAGTTCGTAATTAGTGGCTAATACATCTCATTATTGATAAGTGAAATATTCATCTTGTCTAATTGTGATGTGCATCGGGTATGCTAAAATTTATTCGACGTGTAACATTATCACTATTCTAATAAAAAAGAAGCGCTAAACCTACAAGTCATACAGCGCCACCGGGCAGGGAAGGATGTAGGGGTATTGAGTAGCAAAAGGGAGAGGGATGATTATTAGGTTATGGAGTGCAGCGGGGCAGTGGATAGTGCAGGGGTAGAGGGTAGCAAGAGATTGAGGGAGAAAGGACTGTGAGAAGTACTAGAGACGTCATCATCAGAGTTTGTGCAGTATATCAGTTGCTGTCAAAAAGTCAATGAGAGAGTCTGGGTTAAAGGAAGGTCCGTCAGCAAGAAGGGAAGGTAAAGTAAGGGCAGTAGAGCGGTGACGACGTTCGAGGTAAATTTTGCGTGCTCGTTGATAGAGTGAGCAGTCCAACAGAATGTGGCTAACAGAAACTGGAACCTGACAATTCTCACAGAGAGGAACAGGGCGCCTCTCTATGAGATACCCGTGAGTAAGACGAGTGTGGCCGATGTGAAGACAGGGAAGAGTAGTCTCCCAACCTCGACATTAATAACAAGAAGACGGCCAGTAACCTATACACGGTTTAATAGAATGCAGTTTATTATAGAGCAGATCAGACCAACGTTGTTGCCAACGGGTGCAAAGGTGAGTAGCAATTGCAGCAAAATAGTTTGTGAATGGAACACCTCTATATGAAACTGAGAGGTCATGTACTGCTGACCGTACAGCAGTGTCTGCCTGTTCATTGCCCTGTATGTCAACATGACCAGGGACCCAACGAAAAAACAATATCTTTGTGCTTGATAGAGATACGGCGTAACTGAAGTTGGATACGAAGAACCAGGGGATAAGGTGTGTGAAATTTTCATTTAGCTTGTAAAGCACTAAGGGAGTCTGAAACGACCACAAATGGTAACACAGGCATAGATGCAATACGGATAAGTGCTACAAGAATGGCATACAATTCAGCCGTAAATATGCTAGCCGGGAATAATAAATGCCCTCGCACGACACTGTCCAGAAACACTGCTGCGAATCCGACGCCGTCAGAAGACTTGGAACCATCGGTGTACTGTGATGGCATGAGATCGGAAGTGGTTAAGAAAAAGAGAGCGAGAAACCACCGTAGGCTTTAGCGCATGGCAATGGAAAAACAGACACGAACCGTCGGAATTTCCCAATGGGGTAGGGAAAAGTGAGATGCTACATGAACATAGAAAGGTGGTAGCTGAAGAGAAGACAAGAGCGAATGTAAGTGAAGAGAAAAGGGACAAGTAAACAGGGCCGACGAACAAATAAAGAACGTCTACTAATATCAGTGACTATCCTACATATGGAAGGACTGCGGAGGTCATGAGAGCGAACATAAAAACGAAGACAATGAGCATCACGGCGATCGGTCAAGGATGGAATATTCGCCTCTGAATAGAGACTCAACTGGTGAAAAGCGAAAAGCACCGAGGCATAAACGTAATCTCTGGTGATGGATGGGATTAAGGCTAGAGAGAGTAGCAGGAGAGACCGCTGAATATATCTGGTCACCATAATCGAGTTTCGATAAAATTAGGGCTGAATGCAGGTGAAGGAGAGTTCTACGATCAGCTCCCCATGAAAGATGAGCAATGGGTTTTAAGGAGGTTCAGGCGGCTGTGACAAGTTGACTTCAGAGAGGTAATGTGAGGTTTCCAGGATAACCTACGGTCAAACAGAAGTCCTAGAAACCTGACCGTATCACGTTCTGGGATACGTGAGCCATAGAGGTACAATGGATGATCAGAGATGACAGAACGTCTGGTGAAAGTAATTTGGCGAGTTTTAGTACTGGAAAATTTAAACCCATGTGTGGTGGCGCAACTGGAAACACGATTGAACTCATGCTGGAGAGAAACTGCAATGAGGCGACAGTCAGCGCCTGCACAAACTATAGCGAAGTCATCAGCATAGAGGGATGACAAATATTGGATGGAAGAACAGAGGCCAGATCATTTATAGCAAGGAGAAAAAATGTTGTGCTCAGAGCACACTTAGCTTGTACAAAGTCCGGGGAAAGCATATTATTAACCCGAACACGGAAATGCCTTTCAGTTAAGAAGTTCTTAATTAAGGAAAAATGGTAGATTGCCTCGGAGGCTTAAGTGGGCTTGGGCCAAGATATTATACCTCCAGGTAGTGTCATATGCCTTCTCAAGGTCAAAAAAGATGGCAATAACTGAGTAGTTATTGGCAAAGGCATTATGGACATACATATCTAAGCGTAGTAAGGTGTCAATTACAGAACGGCCCATATGAAAGCCATATTGACTAGTGGAGAGACTGTTGTGTGTTTCTAAATACCATATCAAACATCTGTTTACCAGATGTTCCATCACCTTCCAAAATGCACTGCTTACAAGAACAGTGGGACGATAGTGGGAGGCATCATGTCCCGTAGTACCCGGTTTGCGGAAAGGAAGAACAATGGCAGATTTCCACAGGTGGGGAAGAACTCTTTGTGACCAAATAAGATTATAGAGTCGTAAGAGGACTGCAAGGGCTGACTGATGTAAATGTTGTAACATCCGAATATGAATGCCGTCAGGCCCAGCTGCCGATGATCAGCAAGCTGAGAGTGTTGCCTTCAGTTTCAGAAGTGTAAAAGGCACATTATAAGATTCTTCTCTGATAGAACAAAAGTTTAAGGGCTCTAACTCTTCGGCAGACTTTGAGGAACTAAGCGAAGGGCATAGATGAAGCCCCTGAGAGATACAGACAAGATGATTACGAATTTCGGTGGCAACGTCAAGAGGGTTTGCAATATCAACACCGGCAACCTGAAGAACAGGAGCCGGGTCGGGAGAATATTTACCACTCAGTTTCCGTACTTTTTTTCCAGACTGCACTCATAGAGGAAGCAGAAGTGATGGTAGAAACATAATCCCGCGAGCAAGTGTGTTTAGCGTCACGGATGACACGATGAGCCACCACTCGCTTCTGCTTAAAATCAAGGAGTCTCTGTGTGGTTTTATTGTACCGGTACCTGCCCCACGCAGCGTATTTCAAATGTACTGCCCGAGCACAAGCAGGAAACCACCAAGACACGCACTTCTGAGAATGCCTGCCCGAGGTTTTGGGTATCAAATGAGAAGCTGCGGTCAAAACTGAGGTCGACAAGAGGTGTAAAAGCTTATCAATGGAGGACGAAGAAGGAACCTCACTAAAAGAAGTTAGATGCGAGTAAAGGTCCTAATTTGCTCGGTCACATTGCCAACGTGGGGTACGAGGAGGTGGTGAATACGAAGATGTTTACCTGGAGAGAGTTCCGGGGGTCAACGCCCCCGCGGCCCGGTCTGTGACCAGGCCTCCTTAGGTCAGTGTCCCAGGATGCGACCCACACCAGTCGACTAACACCCAGGTACCCATTTTACTGATGGGGAACATAGACAACAGGTGGAAAGAAACACGTCCAATGTTTCTACTCTGGCTGGGAATCGAACCCAGGCCCTCACCGTGTGAAGCGAGAGCGTTAACCACCAGGCCACCAGAGCCCCTACATGTAATAACTACATGTAAGGATGATTGGAAAATGATCGCTGTCATGCAAGTCCGGGAGGCCAGACCAGGTGAAGTCTAGTGCAGCTGAGGAAGAGTAGACCGAGAGATCGATGCAAGAGAAAGAATGAGTAAGAAGTGCACTCTCATTCAAGGCTCCATCGGGAAAAGGATCCGAAGAATATAATAAATCATAGCCCGAGATAAGATGGATAACCCACATTATTTGCAGATGACACTACATACGTCTTCTCACACCCAAACTCAGCCATACTCGCCAACACAGTCAGTGCTGAATTGCAGAAAATATCTACCTGGATGATGACTAATAAACTTACCCTAAATACTGACAAAACCTATTTCATTTAGTTTGGAACCAGAGCTGCAAATGTTCCACTTAACATAACACTAAATGGATCACCCATCACAAGACTCACAGAGGGAAAATTCCTAGGAATCCACCTAGACAGTAGCCTCAAATTCCAGACACATATACAACAAATTTCCAAGAAAATCTCTAAGACAGTAGGCATACTATCAGAGATACGGTAGTATGTTTCACAATCAGCTCTCCTTACACTGTATCATTCACTCATCTACCCTTATCTCACACATGGAATTTGTGCATGGGAATCAACAACATTAAATCACCTAAGGTCTCTAATAACCCAGCAAAAGGCTGCAATCGGAATGATAACTAATTTCCACTCGCGACAGCATACTCCACCTCTATTCAGTAGTCTAAATTTGCTCACCATAAAGAACATCCACACTTATTCATGTACCTACTACATACATAGAACAATACACGCAAACATAAACCCTCCACTCAAACTTCTCCTCAACAACCTTGACAGGACACACGACCATAACACAAGACACAGATCTCTTTTTCATGTACCCCGTGTCCATATACTGTGTGAAAGCTCTATGCACATAAAGGGCCCCAAAATCTGGAATTCATTACCAGAGCATACTAAAGTAACCAGGCCTGAAAATCAATTTAAGACTCTTCTAAAAAACCACTTACTCGCCCAGGATTAAATAATCAACACTCAGTATTTAACATTACCAATAATTCTCGCAATTACTTAAATCTTAAAACTTCAAGACAACATTTAGCAAATTGATCATCTTTTGTTATACATTTTAATGTGAAAAATTTGTATAATTATAATGCTTCAGTATCGATATGTTCAAATTTCAATGTTTCAAATACTCAATTGTATTTCATATTGTTAACTGTTTATGGTAATTTCTACCACTGAACCTTCATTGCTTGTTAATTTTAAGTTAATTTTAAGCCTGCCCATAATGCTCTGCATACAAGGGGCTTTTGGCATGTAAACCCAGCTAGTCCTATAATTTCTTGTATAACTATGTATCATGTCCAAATAAACTATATGAATATTAATGACATAATCTGGGTTCTTGTAAACAAACACAAACGGGGGAAAACTGAGAGAGCAACACCTGAAGCTCACCCCAGTTACCTCCGAGGCCTCAGATATTCCATTGTAAATAAGCCATGATTTGCGAATAGAAAGATACAAGAAATTTGAAGGTAGAGGTATCTGCTGACTAGTAGGGTTAGAAAAGTCCACATGTGGAGGTAGCGGGAAACATTTAAGCAGCAAAGGATTGGGACGCTGCGAAGAAAGGAGGTGTGCAGACGGAGAAGAGTGGAGAGGAGGAACAGGAAGTGAAGCCATGTCCATCAATGATCTAGTTTCCTCAATATATTCTGAGATAGCTTCGAGTGTTTCTGAGGACAAGGACGTTGTATGTGGTACAATTTTGGAGATGGAAGGAGGAGTAAAGATAGGGGAGACGATGGACTGTACTAAAGTAGGGGGGGGGGACGAAAGGGTAGAAGGAACTAGAGAAGAAGCTTGGGAGGGGGCAGGAGAAGAGGCGACCAGGGAGGGGGCAGAAGAGGAAGAAACTTGGAAAGGGACAAGGGAAGAAGGTACTGTACGAGGAGGAGGATAAACCTCCACACTCGTAACAGAGCCAGTTAGAGGTGATGAACCAGTTACAGAGACTGGAAAGGAAAAATGTGTAGGTTGCAGAAGGAAAGGAGGTGTTAAAGGAAATTTTAACAATGGGGATGTTGTGGACTTCGGAGAAGGAGAGAAGCGATGGGGAGTAGGTGTTGTACTAGGTCTCGTAGACACAGAAACTTGTGAGTGAGAAGAGGAAGAGGTGAGAACAGAATGAGGTGCCGAGGTAGGGACTTGAGTCCAGGACAGCAAAAGAATTAGAGACAAGGGTGACTGTGGACGGGGTGACCACAGAGGAGGCTGCAGAAGTTGGGACCCCAGAGGAGGGGAAACGTTTAGTAACTTGAGAATAAGAAATATAGGGAAGTTTCCCTTGGAGGCGTAGATGAGAGACTGCCATAGCATATGGGAGGCCTTCTGCCTCTTTGAGACAACGGATCTCACGCTCATTTGAGTAAACTTGACAACGGCGGGAGTAAGATGGGTGAGCCTCATGAGAATTAAGGCAAGAGGGAGGTAGACTACAAGACGTATTGGTATGGTCGTCTACACCACAGACTGGGCTTTCAGCCATGGACTTGCAATATTTTGTTGCATAACCAAAATGCCAGCAATTTCTACACTGTTGCGGTGCAGGGATCACCTTTTGAACTTGGCAATGGTGTCCCGTAATATATACAGAGGACGGAAGCTCACGGCAGTCGAAAGTTAAGCAAGCTACAATGCAAGGGTATCATCTCCGCCTGCAGGCAGGGAGGATATTAGTGCCTACTTTGAGGATTGAGAGGTCTTGGAGTTCTACCTGTTCCAGAATGTCATTGCCACAGGTCTGGAAATTCTGTTGGACAATGGTATGGGGCAAAATGACAGTACCAATAGTTACAGGAATAGTATCGACAGTTGTGTGGAGAGAATGATCGAGAGCTTGGATAGCTTTCTTGACAGTGATGATGCATGTACCGCTCTCGAGAGCATGGTGTAGGAGCGCCTTGCCAATGCTATATTCGGAAAGATACGCAGTAGAGGAAGTCGGTCGTAGAGTAAACAACTTAGTCCATTGTGTATTTTGAAACACAGCGTGTGAAGGGAGTATGTGACGTGCCGGTCTTTTCTGAGAAGAATGAGAAGGAAGTATAGAAGTATCAAGTGATGGTCTTGGGCGTTCAGGTGTGGGATCGGAGTTGGTCCGACGTAGGACAGGTGGGTGATCCGAAAATTGCCGGGCCATAGAAGGAGAAGCCGGAAACATAGTAAAAAAAAGAGGAGGTCAAACGTAACGAAGGAGTGATGAAACGGTACTGCCAGAAGTACAGGGGCATAAAGAATGTCCAAAGAGCGGTCAAAAAACGAGGCAGGGTCGGAACAGGGTGTGGTATCATTAAGGGGCCCATGGGGAGCAGGTCCATGGATTTGGGACTCCATGGTTAGGTCACTTCTGTCTTGTTGTTTTGTAGAAAAAAAGGAAGAAGAAAAGAAAAAAAAGGAAAATAAAGAAAAAAAGGGGGGATGTGGAGGAATAGCTCCTAGGAGACAAAAAAGGGTCGTAAGTCCCCCCTCCATGTCCAAGAGGACCCTACACCGCAAGTAGTGCAGATGTGGCATGGAACCCTTCATGCCAGTAAACCAGCAATCTGTTATAGCAAACTCACATCCGCCGAGCCACCTCGGTGGACAAAAGAGAGGGTGGCCGGATGCCCGACATAAATCATACCTCCTTTGGCCACCACCCCAAGAATGCGACAGGCAGCCTACAGAGATACACCCGTCACCCGAAAGACACCCAAAGCCATCCCCCCAGGAAACCAGAGAGGAATCGGGACATCCCCAGGTGATCCAGAATCCACGGCAACCTACACCACCGCCAAAGACCTCAACGGAATGGGATGGACTCCGGTACCCGCCCCTCTACCTAGGTACTAGAGTGCCTGTGGGAAGAAGCCCAAAGGTTGAAAATGGGAAAGGAATAAGGGAAGGATGAGGAGGAGGAGGAGAAAAGGGAAAAAGGGAGGGTGGGGAATATGGCATAGGGAAGGGAGGATTGGGGGATAATTAGGTTCGGTCTGAGGAAGGAGACCAAAAAATCTAATTCCTCAGGCCAAGAGCCTCTTCACCGCGCCAAGGAGCCCCCGTTTCAAGAAGTCGTGTGACATGCATTTTCACCCAGTGAACTAGCAGGTCATAGTGTAGCAGTTGGGTGGCCCAAGAGCTATGCTTATTACTGGTTCATAACAGCTATTCACTTGGAAGCCCACGAATTCTGCAAACTGACTTGATAAAAATGATAGACTTCCACCGTCTCTGGTGGTGAGCACTGTACTTACAGCGGCTCTTGTTCCATTCTAGTCTTATATACTCTCTGTACATAGTGTACATATTTATATATATTGTGGTGAAAGAATACACGGGAAAAAAAAAATTTTGCTTGTTTGCCATGATTTATTTACGATCAGGTGCTACATGCCCATCATACTGCCACCTGTGTCCCAGTACTAATTAATCCACTTCATCATGGGCAAGTGGAACAGAATTCTTCCTCCGTAAGCCATGCGTGTCGTAAGAGGCAACTAAAATGCCGGGAGCAAGGGGCTAGTAACCTCTTCTCCTGTATATATTACTAAATTTAAACGGAGAAACTTTCGTTTTTCCTTTTGGGCCACCCCGCCTCGGTGGGCCACCCCGCCTCGGTGGGCCACCCTGCCTCGGTGGGCCACCCTGCCTCGGTGGGCCACCCTGCCTCGGTGGGCCACCCTGCCTCGGTGGGCCACCCTGCCTCGGTGGGCCACCCTGCCTCGGTGGGCCACCCTGCCTCGGTGGGCCACCCTGCCTCGGTGGGCCACCCTGCCTCGGTGGGCCACCCTGCCTCGGTGGGCCACCCTGCCTCGGTGGGCCACCCTGCCTCGGTGGGCCACCCTGCCTCGGTGGGCCACCCCGCCTCGGTGGGCCACCCTGCCTCGGTGGGCCACCCTGCCTCGGTGGGCCACCCTGCCTCGGTGGGCCACCCTGCCTCGGTGGGCCACCCTGCCTCGGTGGGCCACCCTGCCTCGGTGGGCCACCCTGCCTCGGTGGGCCACCCTGCCTCGGTGGGCCACCCCGCCTCGGTGGGCCACCCTGCCTCGGTGGGCCACCCTGCCTCGGTGGGATACGGCCGGTTTGTTGAAAGAAAGAAGAAAAGATCTAAAATGATTTTTGTGAATTGTGACCTTTTGTCATTACCAAGTTTTTTGTAAGGTTTGTTGAAGCGTAAAGGCCAGTGAGGAGCCACAGCCCGCCGGAGTCTTGTCACTTGTACTGAAAGTTCCTACATGCCTACTCTTCCATGTATAACTCTTCTCTACATGCCTGCTCTTCCATGTATACCTCTTCTCTACATGTTCCTCTTCTATGTATACCTCTTCTCTACATGCTCCTCTTCCATGTATACCTCTTCTCTACATGCCTCCTCTCCCATGTATACCTCTTCTCTACATGTTCCTCTTCTATGTATACCTCTTCTCTACATGCTCCTCTTCCATGTATACCTCTTCTCTACATGCCTCCTCTCCCATGTATACCTCTTCTCTACATGCCTCCTCTCCCATGTATACCTCTTCTCTACATGCCTCCTCTCCCATGTATACCTCTTCTCTACATGCCTCCTCTTCCATGTATACCTCTTCTCTACATGCCTCCTCTTCCATGTATACCTATTTTCTACATGCCTCCTCTCTCATGTATACCTCTTTTCTACATGCCTCCTCTCCCATGTATACCTCTTTTCTACATGCCTCCTCTCCCATGTATACCTCTTGTCTACATGCCTCCTCTTCCATGTATACCTCTTTTCCACATGCCTCCTCTTCCATGTATACCTCTTCTCTACATGCCTCCTCTCCCATGTATACCTCTTCTCTACATGCCTCCTCTCCCATGTATACTTCTTCTCTACATGTTCCTCTTCTATGTATACCTCTTCTCTACATGCTCCTCTTCTATGTTTGCCTCTTCTCTACATGCCTCCTCTCCCATGTATACCTCTTCTTTACATGCCTCCTCTCCCATGTATACCTCTTCTCTACATGCCTCCTCTCCCATGTATACCTCTTTTCTACATGCCTCCTCTCCCATGTATACCTCTTCTCTACATGCCTCCTCTCCCATGTATACCTCTTTTCTACATGCCTCCTCTCCCATGTATACCTCTTCTCTACATGCCTCCTCTTCCATGTATACCTCTTCTCTACATGCCTCCTCTCCCATGTATACCTCTTCTCTACATGCCTCCTCTTCCATGTATACCTCTTCTCTACATGCCTCCTCTTCCATGTATACCTCTTCTCTACATGCCTCCTCTCCCATGTATACCTCTTCTCTACATGCCTCCTCTTCCATGTATACCTCTTCTCTACATGCCTCCTCTTCCATGTATACCTCTTCTCTACATGCCTCCTCTTCACTGCACTCATCGGTAAGCATCTCTAGGAAGTTATTACTTTCTAATCTTTTATTCTTCTTTATCCTGGAATTTGCATCTTTTTCCTCTACCAACAACTTCCCAGTTTCTTTAGCTTTTTCCTTATTTTTTTGATAGTTGTTTTCATTTTGTTTTGTTTTTTGTTTCAGAAATTGTCTCTCCTCAGCTTCACTTTATTCTGTCCTTAACAGATGACAAAGTTCTCCTGAGTTAATTGTTTATTATCATCGTGGCTCTCGTGACTGACTATACAAATCCATTCACGTACATATGTCCAGTCAATCAATATTGATAGTCATTCATATAATCATGTTCATTGAAACATAGTATACACCTGGTCAAGTACCTGTGTCCTTGGAAACGTTTCCATCATTAAAACCAATTGTCTGAACGTTGCTGGTTACAAGTATCTCTTTCCCAGTAAAATCCTGTACCTCTCTTCCATCAGGCATGTCCTTGAAAAGTGCTCCACCTCTCACTACTAAGCTTCTGTTCCATCTTGGTAATTTCCCATCTGATGTTCACTTTCTCTTTCGCAGGTTTAATGATCCAGAAAAGTGGCGGAACGTACATTTACCTGCAGGAAGCGTTTGGTCCCTTACCTGCATTCCTCTACCTATGAATAATGATTATGATATGCATGCCAAGTGGTAGAGCTGTTACGGCACTAACCTTCGCCAATTACATCCTGAAGCCCTTGTTTCCAGACTGCCAGGAGCCTCCCCAATCCGCTCTCAGGATAGTGGGAATTCTTCTCATTGGTGAGGGAGGGTAACTTAGTGAACCGTTAGCTTGTCGTCAGTATTTCTGTCAATTACTACTTCACTAACACAAAGCAAACATCAGATTCAGTGACAATGTATATAATTCAACATCAAACTTATAAACATAAGATGGGTTGCATCTCTGGAAAGACAGCTAGGGAGTGAAAAATTATCAGACTTTAACAAAGATCCACTCGAAAGACTGAGGGACAAATGTGACTATCTGGTATAGATAGCTCTTATGGATTAAAGCCTGGCTGACTGGTAGGATTCACAGTTTGCTTTATAAGTAAGATAGAATTGAAATAAGTGCCAAATGCCAATCACAAAGTCTAATGTTTGGCCTCTTGTTGCTTGCGTTTTCTTTAAATACTTAAGTGAGGGAAGAAACAGAGACAAATGCTGTATAATGCAATCCTTTATTGACAACATTTCACCCAAACAATAGGTCTCGTCCAGTTGCAAGTAGCTCAACCAAACTAACTCTCATGTAAGGAGTGAGCGGAGAAGTGGGGATAGGAGAATAACACAGGGGAGAAGTGTCTTCAGTCACAGAACCAGAGCCAGAGCCTAACCCAGTAGAGTGTTTGATGGCGAAGATTAGAGGTAGCAATATTCAGGCTGGGGACAGCTAGTAGGCGAGGAGTTCAAGAGTTCTTAATTTCTTTCCTGAGTGGGCGTTAGGTAGCACGAGTGAGACAGTCACTTTTGGTTGAGTTGCCACAGCTGAAACAATATTTTATCTCTTTCAGTGAACAGTAGTCAAAGATGTGTGCATAAGAGCAGCAGTTCCAGCGCGGGGTAATGTGATGGTAGCTCTTTGGTTCCACATTCCTTGGATTGACAGGGCAACAGAGGACGCGGAGACTGTCAGTGAGTGCCTGAGAGGCCATAGAGATTTCGATAAAGCTGATCTAGAGCTCTGACGAGGCAGTGGGGATTTTAGTGATCAGATCAACAGTAGCTCAGTCGTTTTGGTCTTCAGTGAGTGTCTTCCGTTCGGTCGTTGAACGTCTGGTGATGTCGCAGTCTTGTCTCTTAGCAAACACCGATTTTTTGGACTTCAGAGCTGAAAAGGAAAATTCCTCGAAGTCACACTCGTTTGTGTTGCTCATTGCTGGGACAGTGATGATCTTTCTCAGCGTTACTAAAACAGTGGACGATGAAAGCGTCTTTGGTGCCGAAAAGGTTGGCTAGTTTCACCTGCAGAATGGTCATCAGGAGTGTTTCCAAAGTCTTCTTCGATGAATAGATTACCCCCACGAAGTGGGCGAATTGCACACACTGTGCGCTGCATGCTAGTCTTGATGAGTGAGAGCCTTGGTGAAGTGTCTCGCTCTGTCAGTGAGTGGACAAGTATGTGAAGTGTCCTGATTTGTAATCTACATTTAGAGACAGGTACAGGAAGATTCGCCTGGAGATCCTGTCCCGGGTCTTCTCCATGTGGTGACCCATCATACACGATTAGAGAGAGTGGAGATGTCCTGTCTAAGGGCAATGTGTGGTGTAAATATGGTAATCCCGCACAGAAACGCTGTCCATAAAGGATCACATTATATACTGTGTTTATATTTGTGTTTATATTTCCAATAATTTCAGACGCTGGAGCACAACGGTATCTTGATACAGAAGACATCTTCCTTTCTTCATCACGTATCTACAAGTTATGAGTCAGGAGGGTGAAGCCTGAACTCTCCTCCAGGCTGAGGGACTGACCATCTCAGATACTTTTTCTCAAAGGTTGATGGACTGATTACATTATCTTTCTTCCATTACAAATGTGAAGGAGATTTTCAGGTGGCGAAGTCATGACTGAAGACGGCTTTTGAAAGTGAAAAAATATATATCCGCCAGCAAGCAACAGCCTGGTCCATCAGGCAAACACCAGACAAATCTGACCAAAGGTCACACTCTGGAAATATAAAAACTCTCGGAATTCAGTGATTCCCTTTGTATTTGACTGAAGAAGCCTATTGTGTAGGAGAAATGTTTCATCAATAAAGAGAGCCAACTGTTGCACATGTGTCTTGATCATCATTTGCTTCCATGGCTATGACTCCTGCCTCTTTGTAATTAATTTCAGCAAGAACAGCTGATTCTACAACATATCTCAGCCTCTTGTCAAGAAACTTCTTGATCGTTATCCCACATAGCAACAGGTTATAGTATGAAGGAACACTGAAAACGGTCTACTGGCCCATACTAGACAGGTCCTTATCAATTTATTAGTTCCAACCCCTTCCAGGAGTGAGTCTCAAAATCCTCACCAGAGTCTTCACGCCACTGCCTCCCTGGAATAATAGACAAATGCAGTATAATGGAACACTTTATTTACTACGTTTCGCCCACACAGTGGACAAATCAGATCTACCCGGACAACAACAACAACACGGACTCACAGGTATGGATCCACGAGGGGCAACTGGGGACAGGGCGAAGAATAGACGGTGAGAGGAATGTCTTGAGTCGAAGAGAGAAGAGTCAGGACTAGGCCCAACTACTAAGCCTGGAGAAACACTGGCGAAGACGATGTAGAAGGCAACAGGGACTCTGCAGGTGCGGACTGCATCTTGCTGGATGGAAGATAACTGCGACTTGATGGTGATAGGTGGTTGCAGGCGACATGGGAGGAGCTCATCGTTGATTGGTCAGTTCATAGAGGTTTGGTGGTTACTTGGAGTTGTGGCGTATTTTTACGATGTGTATTGGAAATTTGAATTCAGTTCCATTTTCAAGACGTTTAAAACGTTGTAGAGGGAGCATATTTAGACGTGTCAGCGAGTGGTGAAAGCGGGAATCTTTTCCTTCTTTTAGTCGGTCTTCAATGTACTTTAGAATAGTAGAAAGTTCAATTTTACCAGTAGCTGTGCAAGAAGAATCTCTTGTAAACTCGACTTTCTTTTGGATGAGGTGAGAATGGAGTTCAGAAAGCAGCATATCTTGAGGATAATTTTCTGTGGTATAGAAGTTGATTCCATTCCATTCACAATATTTGTCAGTATCTTCACCTGCTTCGTTATCTTGTCGAGAGTCGTAAGATGGTGTTGTTGGTGCTGGTTATTCTTTCTTGTTAAGTGGTGTTGAAGATGGAAGTGAAGATACGTTGTCAATTTTAGTAGACGAATAGGAAGATGTTTCTGGTGGCAAGGCCTCTGATTGGTGGGTTTCAATGAGGAGTGGTGGCGGTGGAGGCTTCTCATTGGACGTTGTTTGAGTGACGTCACTAGTTGGTGGTGGTGGTGGAGCTACTTCAGCAGAGGTGGCGACAAAGTCCTTAGTGAATCTGAGAATTTCTTCAGAAGGTGGAGATGCTGGAAATGTAAATGATGGCATGTTATTCAAGGCAAATAACTCGTTGATGGTAGAGTTGAAGGATCCAGGTACAGCCATGTTCTGCATATGAGCGTATAGTAGACAGTTTACCTGGAGTTTACCTGGAGAGAGTTCCGGGGGTCAACGCCCCCGCGGCCCGGTCTGTGACCAGGCCTCCTGGTGGATCAGAGCCTGATCAACCAGGCTGTTGCTGCTGGCTGCACGCAAACCAACGTACGAGCCACAGCCCGGCTGATCCGGAACTGACTTTAGGTGCTTGTCCAGTGCCAGCTTGAAGACTGCCAGGGGTCTGTTGGTAATCCCCCTTATGTGTGCTGGGAGGCAGTTGAACAGTCTCGGGCCCCTGACACTTATTGTATGGTCTCTTAACGTGCTAGTGACACCCCTGCTTTTCATTGGGGGGATGGTGCATCGTCTGCCAAGTCTTTTGCTTTCGTAGTGAGTGATTTTCGTGTGCAAGTTCGGTACTAGTCCCTCTAGGATTTTCCAGGTGTATATAATCATGTATCTCTCCCTCCTGGGTTCCAGGGAATACAGGTTTAGGAACCTCAAGCGCTCCCAGTAATTGAGGTGTTTTATCTCCGTTATGCGCGCCGTGAAGGTTCTCTGTACATTTTCTAGGTCAGCAATTTCACCTGCCTTGAAAGGTGCTGTTAGTGTGCAGCAATATTCCAGCCTAGATAGAACAAGTGACCTGAAGAGTGTCATCATGGGCTTGGCCTCCCTAGTTTTGAAGGTTCTCATTATCCATCCTGTCATTTTTCTAGCAGATGCGATTGATACAATGTTATGGTCCTTGAAGGTGAGATCCTCCGACATGATCACTCCCAGGTCTTTGACGTTGGTGTTTCGCTCTATTTTGTGGCCAGAATTTGTTTTGTACTCTGATGAAGATTTAATTTCCTCATGTTTACCATATCTGAGTAATTGAAATTTCTCATCGTTGAACTTCATATTGTTTTCTGCAGCCCACTGAAAGATTTGGTTGATGTCCGCCTGGAGCTTTGCAGTGTCTGCAATGGAAGACACTGTCATGCAGATTCGGGTTTCATCTGCAAAGGAAGACACGGTGCTGTGGCTGACATCCTTGTCTATGTCGGATATGAGGATGAGGAACAAGATGGGAGCGAGTACTGTGCCTTGTGGAACAGAGCTTTTCACCGTAGCTGCCTCGGACTTTACTCTGTTGACGACTACTCTCTGTGTTCTGTTAGTGAGGAAATTATAGATCCATCGACCGACTTTTCCTGTTATTCCTTTAGCACGCATTTTGTGCGCTATTACGCCATGGTCACACTTGTCGAAGGCTTTTGCAAAGTCTGTATATATTACATCTGCATTCTTTTTGTCTTCTAGTGCATTTAGGACCTTGTCGTAGTGATCCAATAGTTGAGACAGACAGGAGCGACCTGTTCTAAACCCATGTTGCCCTGGGTTGTGTAACTGATGGGTTTCTAGATGGGTGGTGATCTTGCTTCTTAGGACCCTTTCAAAGATTTTTATGATATGGGATGTTAGTGCTATTGGTCTGTAGTTCTTTGCTGTTGCTTTACTGCCCCCTTTGTGGAGTGGGGCTATGTCTGTTGTTTTTAGTAACTGTGGGACGACCCCCGTGTCCATGCTCCCTCTCCATAGGATGGAAAAGGCTCGTGATAGGGGCTTCTTGCAGTTCTTGATGAACACAGAGTTCCATGAGTCTGGCCCTAGGGCAGAGTGCATGGGCATGTCATTTATCGCCTGTTCGAAGTCATTTGGCGTCAGGATAACATCGGATAGGCTTGTGTTAATCAAATTTTGTGGCTCTCATAAAAAATTCATTTTGATCTTCGACTCTCAGTCTGGTTAGCGGCTTGCTAAAAACTGAGTCATATTGGGACTTGAGTAGCTCACTCATTTCCTTGTTGTCATCTGTGTAGGACCCATCTTGTTTAAGTAGGGGCCCAATACTGGACGTTGTTCTCGATTTTGATTTGGCATAGGAGAAGAAATACTTTGGGTTTCTTTCGATTTCATTTATGGCTTTTAGTTCTTCCCGCGATTCCTGACTCCTAAAGGATTCTTTTAGCTTAAGTTCGATGCTTGCTATTTCTCTGACCAGTGTCTCCCTACGCATTTCAGATATATTGACCTCTTTTAGCCGCTCTGTTATTCTTTTCCGTCGCCTGTAAAGGGAGCGCCTGTCTCTTTCTGTTTTACATCTACTCCTCCTTTTTCTTAGAGGAATAAGCCTTGTGCATACATCGAGTGCCACCGAGTTAATCTGTTCTAGGCATAAGTTGGGGTCTGTGTTGCTTAGTATATCTTCCCAGCTTATATCGGTTAGGACTTGGTTTACTTGGTCCCACTTTATGTTTTTGTTATTGAAGTTGAATTTGGTGAATGGTCCCTCGTGACTAATCTCATTATGTCGGTCTGGGGCTCCGCGCATGCATGACTGAACCTCAATTATGTTGTGATCTGAGTATATTGTTTTTGATATGGTGACATTTCTTATCAGATCATCATTGTTAGTGAAGATGAGGTCTAGTGTATTCTCCAGTCTAGTAGGCTCTATTATTTGCTGGTTTAAATTGAATTTTGTGCAGAGATTTAAAACCTCGCGTGAGTGTGAGTTTTCATCAGAGCTGCCTCCTGGTGTTATTACTGCAACAATATTATTTGCTATATTCCTCCATTTTAGGTGCCTTAAGTTGAAATCCCCCAGGAGCAAGATGTTGGGTGCAGGAGCTGGAAGGTTTTCCAGACAGTGGTCAATTTTTAACAGCTGTTCCTGGAATTGCTGGGATGTTGCATCCGGAGGCTTGTAGACTACCACAATGACTAGGTTTTGGTTCTCGACCTTTACTGCTAAAACTTCCACTACATCATTTGAGGCATTTAGCAGTTCTGTGCAAACAAGTGACTCTGCAATGTACAGGCCAACCCCCCCCTTTTGCCTGTTCACTCTGTCACATCTGTATAGGTTGTAACCTGGGATCCATATTTCATTGTCCAAGTGATCCTTTATGTGGGTCTCAGTGAAAGCCGCGAACATTGCCTTTGCCTCTGCAAGCAGTCCACGGATGAAAGGTATTTTGTTGTTTGTTGCTGGCTTTAGACCCTTTATATTTGCAAAGAAGAATGTTATCGGACTGGTGGTATTGTTGGTACTAGGGGGGGATTTTTTTTCCGGCATTAGTATCTGTATCTGTTGGTTTGGAGTGGAGGCCATCGACTGTGGTTCCACTCCAGGAATGACTGGATTTGGTGTACGATTTCTGCCATTTCCTGCCAGTAGTGGATCTTTGTTACGTCACATGTTGGAGGAGTGATGGTGGTGGTGGAGGCGGGTTGAGTAGAAGCTTGAAGTAATTTTGTAGTATCTGCTTGCAACTTTGCAATTGCTACATACGTTGGTGACTTGTTTGATGATTTTTTTTTTGTGCTGCATCTTGTGTTTTTTTTATAATGTCCTTTCTAGTAGGATGTTGCCAGAGTATGGTGACCGTTGCTTTTGCAGTTTAAACATGCTGGTTATGTTGGAGCAGCAGCGGTACAGGAACTGAAGGTGTGTCCCTCACTACCACATGTAGTGCAGAACTTCTTGTCTTTAACTGGACATGCTTTGGTGGTGTGTAGATAAGAATAGCAGTTCCAGCAATGTTGGATGTAGTGGAATATCTCTGCTTCTATGTAGGTGGGACTGATGTAGTAGTAGTAAACAGCAAGACCTTCGTTCAGAGCAGTGGCAGCCATGTTCACGTCGGTAAAGGTGACCTTGAGCATAGACGATGCATTCGGGATTTTTGTGATGCTGTCAACAGTAGCCCAAGTATTTTGAGTTTCAATAGATGACTTAAGTTCAGCAATTGGTAGAGAAGTGAG
Organism: Cherax quadricarinatus; assembly: GCF_038502225.1. Taxonomy (NCBI): domain Eukaryota; kingdom Metazoa; phylum Arthropoda; class Malacostraca; order Decapoda; family Parastacidae; genus Cherax; species Cherax quadricarinatus. The sequence goes on from NC_091340.1 coordinate 15,581,724, forward strand.
AATCTTGTCATTTTTTTCAGGAATACTGATTTTCTTGCCCTGAGGGCAGGAGAGGATGTAACAGTAAATCCTTGAGCAGGAAGAGTAGTGGTGGCTTCTGTAACTTCTCTGCTTCAGCATCATCGTGACACACGACAATGAAAGCTTCTTTGAGTGGTAGAATAGCGTTGAATTTCACATGTAGTGTACCCTGAACGACAGTTGCAAGAGCAAGCTTCGTTGAATCATCAACAGTGCCACTGTTTGTCTTGATCTTGACACGATTTGCATAGCTCATCGTGCAAGTCAAGGCAGAAGACGACGATGGTAAAGGTTCCCCTCCCCAACGGGGATCGTAGGGAGACTGAGTAAGTAAGGAGAGCTGCTATGACCTGCCAAGGCGAGAGGGAAAAGCAAAAATCTTCCAACCCCCCTTCTCTACCTGGACAATGGGTACACATGAGTATATATAGGGTGGAGAGTCAGGTGGAGAATGTTGGGCAGGTTGGATTTGAGACGAACCTGTACGGGATGGGCAAGTAGGTATGTTGTTATGTTAAATAATGATGAAGTTTGCTGACAAGAGGTTCAGGTATATATACTATATATACTTATGCACTCTTTGCCCAGGTAGATCTGTTTGTGACTGGATAAAGACCACTGTGTGGGCGAAAAGTTGTCAGTAAAGGATCACATTATACTGCATTCGTGCCTTTTTTTCCTTCGTGTCGGTATTTTATGCAATTTATTTTATACTATATCCCTCCAGCTATATAAGGGAATAAATATTCAGTTAAATTAGGTAAAAATGATATGTGGAACTGACAGGTTGTTGGAAGTTGAATTAGTCCAATATCGTCCACACATTCCACTCTAACCTTCAGATATCGTTTTTAAAACTTATCAGTAAATAAAAACACATAAGACAACTTCCATCACCCACAAAAAAAATATCATCTATGGTTTATTTACATTCCGACATCATCTAACTTACCTTAACTTAACCTTGGTTAATCTAACTTAGCTTAATAGAACCTACAATAACCTAATGAATCTAACCCAGCCTAATCATGCCCAATGTAACTTAACTAAATTTAGCCTAACCAAGTGAACTCTAATCTATGTTAATCTAACTTAATTCAACCTTACTTAATTTAAACGAGCAAATGGATTTTCCATTATTAATGAGCGAGTTATGTACGGGTGGGTTATGTTTGGATGGGTTATGTACGGGTGGGTTATGTATGGATGGGTTATGTACGGGTGGGTTATGTACGGGTGGGTTATGTACGGGTGGGTTATGGAAATAAATGGTATAAAATACCGACACAATGGCAATATAAACACAAATGCAGTATAATGTGATCCTTTATTGACTACGTTTCGCCCACACAGTGGGCTTTTTCAAGTCACAAACAGAACTACCTGGGGTGGAAGGAACGCGAGTATTTATAGTCCGGCTGAGGTCAGGTGAAGAATGCTGCATCTGATGATGTACCGAGTTGGGTTGTAGAGTCTAAAAACTTGGGTAGCTTGGAAAGGAGACTGGACAAGTTTGTGAGCAGACCTTCTACAGTGTTCTTATGTGGGATAGCGATGAAGAAGTTTCTTGGCAAGTGGTTCAGCTATGTTATAGAAGCCACTATTCTGGTTGAAGTTGTCGGATATAGAAATAAGTGATGATTCCAGGATTCTTCGGTATTGGGTGTTGTCTTCTGTGGCGATAAGTCTTGAGTTTCTGTAGTTTATCAAGTGGTTGTGTGAATTACGGTGTTGTACGCATGCATTCCTTGTGTCGTCAGACCTGCTTGCGTATTGGTGTTCTGAAATACGTGTTTGGAGGTCCCTTGATGTTTCGCCCACGTATAACTTGTTGCAGTCATTACAAGGGATTATGTATACCCCTGCAGAGGATGGAGGCTTGTCCTGCCTACTACTGGTGATGTCCTTGATGGTCGTGGTTGTTACTTGGAATGATGTTTTGGCAAAGATGTTGGAAACATGTTTGGCAATGGAGTTGGTGGGAAGGACTATGTATCTCTTCTCGGCAGTGTCTTCTCTGGGTGTGTTGAAGATGTTTAGTGCTCGCCGTCTGCAGTCTCTGATGAAGTGACGAGGATAGTGGAGTTTGGAAAATACCTGTTCAATTATAGTGCATTCTTCCTCAAGGAACTCGTTGCTGCAGATTCTGAGTGCACGCAGGAAGAAGCCTATAATTACACCACGTTTGGTTTTGGTGTCGTGGTGAGAGTAGAAGTGGAGAAGATCGTTTTGGTTGGTAGGTTTTCGATAGACTTTAAAACGAAGTTCCTTTCCTTGATGTTCTACTCTGCAAAGCTGACCACGAACTTCGTTTTAAAGTCTATCGAAAACCCACCAACCAAAACGATCTTCTCCACTTCTACTCTCACCACGACACCAAAACCAAACGTGGTGTAATTATAGGCTTCTTCCTGCGTGCACTCAGAATCTGCAGCAACGAGTTCCTTGAGGAAGAATGCACTATAATTGAACAGGTATTTTCCAAACTCCACTATCCTCGTCACTTCATCAGAGACTGCAGACGGCGAGCACTAAACATCTTCAACACACCCAGAGAAGACACTGCCGAGAAGAGATACATAGTCCTTCCCACCAACTCCATTGCCAAACATGTTTCCAACATCTTTGCCAAAACATCATTCCAAGTAACAACCACGACCATCAAGGACATCACCAGTAGTAGGCAGGACAAGCCTCCATCCTCTGCAGGGGTATACATAATCCCTTGTAATGACTGCAACAAGTTATACGTGGGCGAAACATCAAGGGACCTCCAAACACGTATTTCAGAACACCAATACGCAAGCAGGTCTGACGACACAAGGAATGCATGCGTACAACACCGTAATTCACACAACCACTTGATAAACTACAGAAACTCAAGACTTATCGCCACAGAAGACAACACCCAATACCGAAGAATCCTGGAATCATCACTTATTTCTATATCCGACAACTTCAACCAGAATAGTGGCTTCTATAACATAGCTGAACCACTTGCCAAGAAACTTCTTCATCGCTATCCCACATAAGAACACTGTAGAAGGTCTGCTCACAAACTTGTCCAGTCTCCTTTCCAAGCTACCCAAGTTTTTAGACTCTACAACCCAACTCGGTACATCATCAGATGCAGCATTCTTCACCTGACCTCAGCCGGACTATAAATACTCGCTTTCCTTCCACCCCAGGTAGTTCTGTTTGTGACTTGAAAAAGCCCACTGTGTGGGCGAAACGTAGTCAATAAAGGATCACATTATACTGCATTTGTGTTTACGGGTGGGTTATGTACGGGTGGGTTATGTACAGGTGGGTTATGTACAGGTGGGTTATGTACGGGTGGGTTATGTACAGGTGGGTTATGTACGGGTGGGTTATGTATGGGTGGGTTATGTACAGGTGGGTTATGTACAGGTGGGTTATGTACAGGTGGGTTATGTACAGGTGGGTTATGTACGGGTGGGTTATGTATGGGTGGGTTATGTACGGGTGGGTTATGTATGGGTGGGTTATGTAGGGGTGGGTTATGTAGGGGTGGGTTATGTGCAGGTGGGTTATGTACAGGTGGGTTATGTACGGGTGGGTTATGTATAGGTGGGTTATATACGGGTGGGTTATGTATGGGTGGCTTATGTACGAGTGGGTTATGTACAGGTGGGTTATGTACGGGTGGGTTATGTACGGGTGGGTTATGTACAGGTGGGTTATGTACGAGTGGGTTATGTATGGGTGGGTTATGTACGGGTGGGTTACGTATGGGTGGGTTATGTACGGGTGGGTTATGTACGGGTGGGTTATGTACAGGTGGGTTATGTACAGGTGGGTTATGTACGGGTGGGTTATGTACAGGTGGGTTATGTATGTTTGGGTTATGTACGGGTGGGTTATGTACAGGTGGGTTATGTATGGGTGGGTTATGTATGGGTGGGTTATGTACGGGTGGGTTACGTATGGGTGGGTTATGTACGGGTAGGTTAAGTACGGGTGAAAAAAGCATACCATGGACGGGGATTGAACCCGGGGTTAGAGAGTCGTTAAACTCCGTTACGATCATTACAGTTTCGTGAGTCATGATAATAGCTTTGAAGGGGACTTGAGCTAGAGCTCGTCACGGCCACGCTGGCGAGAGATTTGTCTGTAAAAACTTGTATTTGTGGTCACAGTGGTGCCTATGTTAACCCTCCTCTGGTGTATAAATATGCCTAGATGGATGAATCTTACTGTAGCCAGCTGGACCAGTGGCTAACGCCTCGGTCTGGAGATTTACGTCTCTCTAACCGCGGGTTCAAGCCCCGCCCGTATTATGGTTTGTTTGCAATCGTGTCATTTCGATTTCATGAGTTATGTATGAGTGAGTTATGTACGGGTGAGTTATGTACGGGTGAGTTATGTACAGGTGAGTTATGTACGGGTGAGTTATGTATGAGTGGATTATGTACGGGTGAGTTATGTACAGGTGAGTTATGTACAGGTGAATTATGTATGGGTGGGCTATGTATGGGTGAGTTATGTACAGGTGAGTTATGTACTGGTGGGTTATGTACGGGGGAGTTATATACAGGTGACTTATGTATGGGTGGGTTATGTACAGGTGACTTATGTATGGGTGGGTTATGTATGGGTGAGTTTAATACTGGTGACTTATGTATGAGTGGGTTATGTACGGGTGACTTATGTATGGGTGGGTTTTGTACGGGTGACTTATGTATGGGTGGGTTATGTACGGGTGACTTATGTATGGGTGGGTTTTGTACGGTTGACTTATGTATGGGCGTGTTATGTACGGGTGAGTTATGTGACCATATATCCTGATGCAAATGGAATCATCAGGACAGTTGATGTTTTGAACAAAGGTGTAGTGAATAAGCAGACAATAAATAAACTAGCGCCATTAGAATTACACAGTGTTAAAAACTAAGTTAGTGATTCTCCAGAAACCACACAGACTAAAGCTGTTTAGAAAAGACAAGCAGCAGTGGTGGCGAGTGAGAAAATCAAATGAATGTTAAGTGATGAATAGTTCACCTACGGCAAACCTCCGCCGCCCCCCAGTGTGGAGACATTTTCTCCAGGACTGGGGTATCAGCCCCCTTCAGTCCTTTTGAACCCTTTCAGCCCTGAGGGGCCCAACCCTCTCAGAAAGAGCAATGGTGTCTTGCATCTGCAACAACACTTTTAATTGAAGGCATGTGACCGTGTGTCATGATCATGCCACATCTTTGCATGAGAGCAGTGTTGCAACCATAGTGGGTTTAATGAGATAAAATCGATCTCTTACCTTAGCAGGACAATTAAGGAAAATCCTGCACCCACTTTATTACCATGTTAAAGATGTACACTGACGTTTATGCCCAGACAGCAAGAATCAAGCATTTTGCATTGCTTCATGGTGGAAGTTTTGCAAGCAAGGGAAATATTGTTGATCAACACTTCTTTTGTGTCAGAGGGCAAGCCAGGGCGATGGAGGCGCCACAGGCAGATTCCTTTTAGACTTAGTTGAGACAACTTGTGCGTTACGCTGTAATAACAAAGACAGTGATCGTGCATTTTGTTAATAAAAGAATCTCAACAGACACAGCAGAACAATTACAGAGAAGTGTGATCAGCTTCCTGTAATGACATCACTGTGAAAAGGACAAATCTTGTGGAACATAGTGTACCAGTGTGAGTGTTGCGTATTTCCAGACTGAGTGGAAGACGTGGACATCCAAGGACACTTCAGTTTCAATCAAGTCACCGGGTAGCTGTCGAAAGGTGCAACCAACACCTTAAATGACACAACAAGAGCAAGGTAGGTTTTGAATATATTTGTTATGCAGGGGACTACACAATTCTTGTATCACAAGGGGTTCAAAATCGTCCTATAGTCAGCAGTAAGATGTGGACTTTTGAGCCCAACATAAGTGAGTATAAGGCCCTCGTCAGTATTTAATTATTCAATGAAATGCTGACACAACACTCCTTAGGGGCAATTATACTTACAACCAATTTTACATTAACAGCCCAGGTGCATTTGCAGCGACGGCTCCAAAAACGTTCTGAAGGCGGCTGCGGGATGTGAAGCCATCATGAAGCATGGGTGGGTTATGTATAGGTGGGTTTTTTCTCAGGCCATTTTTTTTCTAGGCGGGTTTTGTGGTACTCTGAACTTATACACCAACCCACACAGTGTAGCGCAGAAACCACGAGGGTCAAAACTCCCCTTTGAATTAAAAACTTAAGGCTGAACTTAATCTAACCTAATTGAGACTAACCTAACCTAACTGAAGTGAACTTAACTTTAACCTAATCAAACTTAACTTAATGTAACCTACCCTTACCAAACTTAACCTAACCTAATGTAACCAACCGTAACCTAACCTTGGTGAAACAGACTCTCTCTCCCCCCCCCTCTCTCTCTCTCTATCAAAAGTCTTACTGAAGTCTAGTCAAATATTATACAGGCAGGTCCTGCTTTACAGCACTTTGCTTTATGGTGTTTCGCTAATGCAGCGGTTTTCAATTATACTCATTCTTCATTCATTCAGACTTCCTACAATAAATATGTTCACCACTCACTATTAGCTAGGAACAAAAAATATTTTAAGGTAAGTAATGTGTGTAATGTATATCAAGTTTTTAGGCCTAGCTCTATATGATAGTGTAAACATGTTATCAGGCTTTTATAAGGATTTGAAAGTGAAAATGTGGTATGTTTCACTTTACAGCGATTTTCGTTTTACAGCAGTAGACCAGAACCTAACCTGCTGTATAAGCGGGGCCCTCCTGTATTGTGTATCATAATCCACCTCCTAAATATCTTAGTGAGATTAAATGAATAGATTATGTTCATCAAGAGTCGAATTGTATCTACTATTATTGATTCTAATGATTTGATCACTACTGAAACCAGACTGACTGGGAGGTAACTGAAAGGTAATACCTATCTTCTCTTTTGAAGTTAATTATTACGATGACGTTCTTCCCCACTCCAGCTTGCTGCCCATTTGTAGTCATATAATAAAGATACTACAAAATTTATTTCAAAGTTTCACATTTTTTTAAGAATCTTTGATTGAATGTATTTTGATCGCTGTTTTAGTCCGCGAAACAAGTCTCCAGAGACTGTAGTCACGTGTTTTGTCAACTTACAGTGTGTACCTTACTTGTGTCCTCAGTAACGTTAACGTGGGTCAACTCGAGGAAGGTAAAATGGGCTGCCAGAGTGCAGAAAATACTGGCACTGACCACTGTGTTGGCCCTCATCATTATCATCGTGATTGGTATCAACTATTTGGCGTGGGGACGAACACACAACTATGAAGACGTCATGGCCGGTACTAACTGGAGCCCAGCCTTAATAGCCGCTGCTTTTTCCCAGACGCTCTTTGCTTATAGTGGCTGGTAAGGCAGTTGTTACTACCTTTTGTATCAGTTAACAATAAACCTATTTATAGAGTCAGCATTGGTTTAAAACTTTTAAAATTACTTTGCACAATATCTGGAGGACACATATATCTTCCCTGTTCTGAGGGATAACTGTAGGTTAGGTTAGGTAAGGTTCGTCAGGAAAGAGGACATATGTTTCCTGATGCGGGTCTTAGTCAGATGATGACCCGCCGTTGGACCTTCTGATCATCTGACCGAGGCCTTCCGCTGGCTTACCGGTCCACCCGTTTAAAAATAATGGTCATAGATATAACCATTTATATGAGGATGAATACAGTCTTGTTAACATATATATATATATATATATATATAGTGTATATATATATATATATAGTGTATATATATATATATATATATAGTGTATATATATATATATATATATATATATTCTTCTTCTTTCAACACACCGGCCGTATCCCACCGAGGCGGGGTGGCCCAAAAGGAAAAACGAAAGTTTCTCCTTTTACATTTAGTAATATATACAGGAGAAGAGGTTACTAGCCCCTTGCTCCCGGCATTTTAGTTGCCTCTTACAACACGCATGGCTTACGGAGGAAGAATTCTGTTCCACTTCCCCATGGAGATAAGAGGAAATAAACAAGAATAAGAACTAGAAAGAAAATAGAAGAAAACCCAGAGGGGTGTGTATATATGTGCTTGTACATGTATGTGTAGTGTGACCTAAGTGTAAGTAGAAGTAGCAAGACGTACCTGAAATCTTGCATGTTCATGAGACAGAAAAAAGGACACCAGCAATCCTACCATCATGTAAAACAATTACAGGCTTTCGTTTTACACTCACTTGGCAGGACGGTAGTACCTCCCTGGGCGGTTGCTGTCTACCAACCTACTACTAAATATATATATATATATATATATATATATCAACACTGCGCTAGCCAAGGATTCGAACCCATGTTGTACTGGCCTTCCTCATGGTAAGCGAGAACCACATGACACTTTAAACCACAGGACCACCCAACCCTACAAGAATGGCGCAGCCAGCACACAGCTAGCTGTTGGGCCGCCATCCGAGGGCATACGGAGGTGTGGGAGCTTCTAAGCTAATTTCATTCTCATCCCTGTTTGGTGTACTAGCCTCACGAGCAGTATTTATATATTATGGCTGGCTGCGCCATTCTTTGTAGGGTTGGGTGGTCCTGTGGTTTAAAGCGTCATGTGGTTCTCGCTTAACATGAGGTAGGCCAGTACAACATGGGTTCGAATCCTTGGCTAACCCAGTGTTGTTATTGATTAATACCACTCGTTCGTGGTTACAATAATATATATATATATATATATATATATATATATATATATATATATATATATATATATATATATATATAAATAATGTTAAGTGAGTGTGTAGGAACTTTTGTACCAAGTGAGAGAGTAATTGTGGTAGTGAACCTAAATGCTAAAGTAGGAGAAACATTTAGAGAGGGTGTGGTAGGTAAGTTTGGGGTGCCAGGTGTAAATGATAATGGGAGCCCTTTGATTGAACTTTGTATAAGAAGGGGTTTAGTTATGGTTAACACATATTTTAAGAAAAAGAGGATAAATAAGTATACAAGATATGATGTAGGGCGTAATGACATTAGTTTGCTGGACTACGTATTGGTAGATAAGAGACTGTTGAGTAGACTTCAGGATGTACATGTTTATAGAGGGGCCACAGATATATCAGATCACTTTTTAGTTGTAGCTACAGTGAGACTAAAAGGTAGATGGGATACAAAGAAAATAGAAGCAGCAAGTAAAAGAGAGGTGAAGGTTTATAAATTAAGGAGGAGGCAGTTAGGGTAAGATATAAGCAACTATTGAAGGATAGATGAGCAATGGGGTCTAAGATGTATTGGGTAGGTTTAAGAATGTAGTGTTAAGAGTGTTCAGCAGAAGTTTGTGGTTACAGGAAAGTGGGTGCTGGAGGGAAGAAGAGCGATTGGTAGAATGATGATGTAAAGAGAGTAGTCAGGGAGAGGTTTCTACAAAGCAGAAGTGATGGAGAGTAAAAGAGAGGTTAAGAGAGTGGTGAAGCAATGTAAAAAGAGAGCAAATGAGAGAATGGGTGAGATGTTATCAACAAATTTTGTAGAAAATAAGAAAAAGTTTTGGAGTGAGATTAATAAGTTGAGGAAGTATAGGGAACGAATGGATTAGATAGTTAAAATATGAGAGGAGAGTTATTAAATGGAGAGTTAGAGGTATCGGGAAGATGGAGGGAATAGTTTGAGAAATTGTTAAATATTGATGAAAATAGGGAAGCTGTGATTTCGTGAATAGGGAAAGAAGGAATAACATCTTGTAGGAGTGAGGAAGAGCCAGTTGTGAGTGTGGGGAAAGTGCATAGAATGAAAGGTGGTAAAGCAGCTGGGATTGATAGGACAACGATAGAAATGTTAAAAGCAGGTGGGGATATAGTTTTGGAGTGGTTGGTGCTATTATTTAATAAATGTATGGAAGATGGTAAGGTACCTAGGGATTGGCAGAGAGCATGCATAGTTCCTTTGTATAAAGGCAAAGGGGAAAAAAGAGGATGCAAAAATTACAAAATCATAGGGGAATAAGTCTGGTGAGTATACCTGGTAAAGTGTATGGTAGAGTTATTATTGAAAGAATAAAGAGTAAGACGGAGAGCAGGATAGCAGATGAACAAATAGGCTTCAGGAAAGGTAGAGGGTATGTAGACCAAGTGTTTACAGTGAAACATATATGTGAACAGTATTTAGATATGGATATAGGTTTTTTTTGGCATTTATGGATTTGGAAAAGGCGTATGACAGGGTGGATAGGGGGGCAATGTGGCAGATGTTGCAAATGTATGGAATAGGAGATAGGTTACTGAAAGCAGTGAAGAGTTGTTACGAGCATAGTGAGGCTCAGGTTAGAGTATGTAGTAGAGGAGATTATTTCCCAGTAAAAGTAGGCCTTAGACAAGGATGCGTGATGTCACCGTGGTTGTTTAATATATTTATAGATGGGGTTGTAAGAGAAGTGAATGCGAGGGTCTTGGCAAGAGGTGTGGGGTTAAAATATAAAGAATCTAACACAAAGTAGGAGTTCTCACAGTTGCTCTTTGCTGATGACACTGTGCTTTTGGGAGACTTTGAAGAGAAGTTACAGAGGTGGTGGATGAGTTGGGTAAGGTATGTAAAAGAAGAAAATTAAAAGTGAATATAGGAAAGAGTAAGGTAATGAGGATAAAAAAAAATAGGTGATGAAAGACTGGATATCAGATTGGAGGTGAATGTATTCAGATATTTAGGAGTAGACGTGTCAACAGATGGGTCTATGAATGATGAGGTGAATCATAGAACTGATGAGGAGAAAAAGGTGAGTGATGTACTTCGGAGTCTGTGGAGACACAGAACTTTATCCATGGAAGCAAAGAGGGAAATGTATGAGAGTATAGTTATGCCAACGCTCTTATATGGGGTGTGAAGCATGGATGGTGAATGTTGCAATGAGGAGAAGGCTGGAGGCAGTGGAGATGTCATGTCTGAGGGCAATGTGTGGTGCGAATATAATGCAGAGAATTCATAGTTTGGAAATTAGGAGGAGGTGCGGGATTACCATAATTATTATTATCGAGAGTGCTGAGGAGGGGTTGTTGAGGTGGTTCGGACATGTAAAGAGAATGGAACGAAATTGAATGACTTCGAGAGTGTATAAATCTGTAGTGTACGGAAGGCGGGGTAGGGATCAGCCTAGGAACGGTTGGAGAGAGGGGGTAAAGGTTTTGTGTGCAAGGGGCTTGGACTTCCAGCAAGTATGCATGAGCGTGCTTGATAGTGAATGGAAACAAATGGTTTTTAGGACTTTACGTGCTGTTGGAGTGAGAGCAAGGTAACATTAATGCAGAAATTCAGTGAAAACGTCAGGCCGGACTTGAGTCGTGGAGATGGGAAGTACAGTGCCGCCACTCTGAAGGAAGAGTGTTAATGTTGCAGTTTCATAACTGTAGTGTAAGCATGCCTCTGGCAAGACAGTGATGGAGTGAATGATGGTGAAAGTTTTTCTTTTTCGTGCCACCCTGCCTTGGTGGGAGACGATCGATGTTTTAATATATATATATATATATATATATATATATATATATATATATATATATATATATATATATATATATATATATATATATATAATGTCGTGCCGAATAGGTTCAACCGGTCAGTTAACAAGAACTCATTTTTCTCATTCGTTTAAAAATATATTTTTTTCATTTATGTTACTGTAAAAATTAATAATTTTGCAACAAAAGGGCTTTAGAAAACTTACCTAACCTTATTATAACAAACGCAATTTAATCATCGTAATCCAACTAAATATATTTTGATAAATTAGACACATGTGCAACTCTTTGGTATCTTTATTGAGGAAACGTTTCGCCACACAGTGGCTTCATCAGTCCATACAAAGGAGAATCTTGAAGAACAGGAGGAGAATGAGGTAATCAGTCCCTCAACCTTGAGTCGATGTGGTCAGTCCATCAATCTTGAATAGATGGACTGACCACATCGACTCAAGGTTGAGGGACTGATTACCTCATTCTCCTCCTGTTCTTCAAGTTTCTCCTTTGTATGGACTGATGAAGCCACTGTGTGGCGAAACGTTTCCTCAATAAAGATACCCAAGAGTTGCACATGTGTCTAATTTATCAACATGTCGGTTCTCTGAACCATTCATCTATAAATATATTTTAGATAAGTTTACATTAATTTATTACAATTACAAACTCATTGAAATATATTTTTTTCGTTAGGTTCAGAATGATTTTTGCGACACTACTGCAATGCACAAATTTTCGCTTACCTTATTCGGCAAGAAAAGCATTGCAATTTAAGCCAAAATCGCAAGTTTCTTCTAAAACATTTTTATTTTTGCATCATCTGAGCGTTGAACATCTTCCTGGGTTCTCTGAATATTCAATATTTTTTTTTTTTTTTTTTTTTTTTTTTTTTTGGGGGGGGGGGGGGGAAGTATATCTTTACATTTACACCAAATTTCGGATTTAATCTGTTTCCCTACAGTAACTCAAGAATCATGTGTTTGTCTTGCAGCTTTGAACTTACTATTATTATTATTATTATTATTATTATTATTATTATTATTATTATTATTATTATTATTATTATTATTATTATTATTTTTTTATTACTAGTACTACTACTAATTCTACTTCTAGTCTTCTTCTTCTTCTTGATAAACATAGTGTTCCTGACAGTTTACATCAAGATGCAGTTCACGAGAAATTAATGTTACAGGGACAGCGTCGTCATGATCCTCGAGGAAGTTAAGGACCCGCTAAGGTAGGTTAAACTTATATATTGTTATATGTTATGCTACTCTATAAGTCCCAAATAATAACATTAGGTAATCTCTTCTTTTTTTTATTACCTGTTAATTGTAGTTATATCTTGTTACCTAATTTTCGTACGTATGTGTTTGTAGTTAAAGTAATGGAGGGATGGTTGTTGTGTCGTAATGGAGGGATGGTTGTTGTGTCGTAATGGAGGGATGGTTGTTGTGTCGTAATGGAGGGATGGTTGCTGTGTCGTAATGGAGGGGCGGTTGTTGTGTCGTAATATAGGGATGGTTGTTGTGTCGTAATGGAGGGGCGGTTGTTGTGTCGTAATATAGGGATGGTTGTTGTGTCGTAATGGAGGGGCGGTTGTTGTGTCGTAATATAGGGATGGTTGTTGTGTCGTAATGGAGGGGTGGTTGTTGTGTCGTAATGGAGGGGTGGTTGTTGTGTCGTAATGGAGGGATGGTTGTTGTGTCGTAATGGAGGGATGGTTGTTGTGTCGTAATGGAGGGGTGGTTGTTGTGTCGTAATGGAGGGGTGGTTGTTGTGTCGTAATGGAGGGGTGGTTGTTGTGTCGTAATGGAGGGACGGTTGTTGTGTCGTAATGGAGGGATGGTTGTTGTGTCGTAATGGAGGGATGGTTGTTGTGTCGTAATGGAGGGGTGGTTGTTGTGTCGTAATGGAGGGACGGTTGTTGTGTCGTAATGGAGGGGTGGTTGTTGTGTCGTAATGGAGGGGTGGTTGTTGTGTCGTAATGGAGGGGTGGTTGTTGTGTCGTAATGGAGGGACGGTTGTTGTGTCGTAATGGAGGGGTGGTTGTTGTGTCGTAATGGAGGGGTGGTTGTTGTGTCGTAATGGAGGGGTGGTTGTTGTGTCGTAATGGAGGGATGGTTGTTGTGTCGTAATGGAGGGGTGGTTGTTGTGTCGTAATGGAGGGGTGGTTGTTGTGTCGTAATGGAGGGACGGTTGTTGTGCCGTAATGGAGGGGTGGTTGTTGTGTCGTAATGGAGAGATGGTTGTTGTGTCGTAATGGAGGGGTGGTTGTTGTGTCGTAATGGAGGGGTGGTTGTTGTGTCGTAATGGAGGGACGGTTGTTGTGTCGTAATGGAGGGGTGGTTGTTGTGTCGTAATGGAGGGGTGGTTGTTGTGTCGTAATGGAGGGGTGGTTGTTGTGTCGTAATGGAGGGACGGTTGTTGTGTCGTAATGGAGGGGTGGTTGTTGTGTCGTAATGGAGGGGTGGTTGTTGTGTCGTAATGGAGGGGTGGTTGTTGTGTCGTAATGGAGGGATGGTTGTTGTGTCGTAATGGAGGGGTGGTTGTTGTGTCGTAATGGAGGGGTGGTTGTTGTGTCGTAATGGAGGGACGGTTGTTGTGCCGTAATGGAGGGGTGGTTGTTGTGTCGTAATGGAGAGATGGTTGTCGTGTCGTAATGGAGGGGTGGTTGCTGTGTCGTAATGGAGGGGTGGTTGTTGTGTCGTAATGGAGGGGTGGTTGTTGTGTCGTAATGGAGAGATGGTTGTTGTGTCGTAATGGAGGGATGGTTGTTGTGTCGTAATGGAGAGATGGTTGTTGTGTCGTAATGGAGGGGTGGTTGCTGTGTCGTAATGGAGGGGTGGTTGTTGTGTCGTAATGGAGAGATGGTTGTTGTGTCGTAATGGAGGGGTGGTTGTTGTGTCGTAATGGAGGGGTGGTTGCTGTGTCGTAATGGAGGGGTGGTTGTTGTGTCGTAATGGAGGGGTGGTTGCTGTGTCGTAATGGAGGGATCGTTGTTGTGTCGTAATGGAGAGATGGTTGTTGTGTCGTAATGGAGGGATGGTTGTTGTGTCGTAATGGAGGGGTGGTTGTTGTGTCGTAATGGAGGGGTGGTTGCTGTGTCGTAATGGAGGGGTGGTTGTTGTGTCGTAATTGAGGGATGGTTGCTGTGTCGTAATGGAGGGGTGGTTGTTGTGTCGTAATGGAGAGATGGTTGTTGTGTCGTAATGGAGGGGTGGTTGCTGTGTCGTAATGGAGGGGTGGTTGTTGTGTCGTAATGGAGGGGTGGTTGTGTCGTAATGGAGGGGTGGTTGTTGTGTCGTAATGGAGGGGTGGTTGTTGTGTCGTAATGGAGGGGTGGTTGTTGTGTCGTAATGGAGGGGTGGTTGTGTCGTAATGGAGGGGTGGTTGTTGTGTCGTAATGGAGGGGTGGTTGTTGTGTCGTAATGGAGGGGTGGTTGTTGTGTCGTAATGGAGGGGTGGTTGTGTCGTAATGGAGGGGTGGTTGTTGTGTCGTAATGGAGGGGTGGTTGTGTCGTAATGGAGGGGTGGTCGTTGTGTCGTAATGGAGGGGTGGTTGTTGTGTCGTAATGGAGGGATGGTTGTTGTGTCGTAATGGAGGGGTGGTTGTTGTGTCGTAATGGAGGGGTGGTCGTTGTGTCGTAATGGAGGGGTGGTTGTTGTGTCGTAATGGAGGGGTGGTTGTTGTGTCGTAATGTAGGGGTGGTTGTTGTGTCGTAATGGAGGGGTGGTTGTTGTGTCGTAATGGAGGGGTGGTTGTTGTGTCGTAATGGAGAGATGGTTGTTGTGTCGTAATGGAGGGGTGGTTGTTGTGTCGTAATGGAGGGGTGGTTGTTGTGTCGTAATGGAGAGATGGTTGTTGTGTCGTAATGGAGGGGTGGTTGTTGTGTCGTAATTGAGGGATGGTTGTTGTGTCGTAATGGAGGGATGGTTGTTGTGTCGTAATGGAGGGGTGGTTGTTGTGTCGTAATGGAGGGGTGGTTGTTGTGTCGTAATGGAGGGGTGGTTGTTGTGTCGTAATGGAGGGGTGGTTGTTGTGTCGTAATGGAGGGGTGGTTGTTGTGTCGTAATGGAGAGATGGTTGTTGTGTCGTAATGGAGGGGTGGTTGTTGTGTCGTAATGGAGGGGTGGTTGTTGTATCGTAATGGAGGGGTGGCTGTTGTGTCGTAATGGAGGAATGGTTGTTGTGTTGTAATGGAGGGGTGGTTGTTGTGTCGTAATGGAGGGGTGGTTGTTGTGTCGTAATGGAGGGGTGGTTGTTGTGTCGTAATGGAGGGGTGGTTGTTGTGTCGTAATGGAGGGGTGGTTGTTGTGTCGTAATAGAGGGGTGGTCGTTGTGTCGTAATGGAGGGGTGGTCGTTGTGTCGTAATAGAGGGGTGGTCGTTGTGTCGTAATGGAGGGGTGGTTGTTGTGTCGTAATGGAGGGGTGGTTGTTGAATCGTAATGGAGGGATGGTTGTTGTGTCGTAATGGAGGGGTGGTTGTTGTGTCGTAATGGAGGGGTGGTCGTTGTGTCGTAATGGAGGGGTGGTTGCTGTGTCGTAATGTAGGGGTGGTTGTTGAATCGTAATGGAGGGATGGTTGTTGTGTCGTAATGAAGGGGTGGTTGTGCCGTAATGGAGGGGTGGTCGTTGTGTCGTAATGGAGGGTTGGTTGTTGTGTCGTAATGGAGGGGTGGTTGTTGAATCGTAATGAAGGGGTGGTTGTTGCGTCGTAATAGAGGGGTGGTTGCTGTGTCGTAATGGAGGGGTGGTTGTTGTGTCGTAATGGAGGGGTGGTTGTTGAATCGTAATGGAGGGGTGGTTGTTGTGTCGTAATGGAGGGGTGGTTGTTGAATCGTAAGGGATGGATGGTTGTTGTGTCGTAATGGAGGGGTGGTTGTTGTGTTGTAATGGAGGGGTGGTTGTTGTGTCGTAATGGAGGGGTGGTCGTTGTGTCGTAATGGAGGGGTGGTTGTTGTGTCGTAATGGAGGGGTGGTCGTTGTGTCGTAATGGAGGGGTGGTTGTTGTGTCGTAATGGAGGGGTGGTTGTTGTGTCGTAATGGAGGGGTGGTTGTTGTGTCGTAATGGAGGGGTGGTCGTTGTGTCGTAATGGAGGGGTGGTCGTTGTGTCGTAATGGAGGGGTGGTCGTTGTGTCGTAATGGAGGGGTGGTCGTTGTGTCGTAATGGAGGGGTGGTCGTTGTGTCGTATTGGAGGGGTGGTCGTTGTGTCGTAATGGAGGGGTGGTCGTTGTGTCGTAATGGAGGGGTGGTTGTTGTGTCGTAATGGAGGGGTGGTCGTTGTGTCGTAATGGAGGGGTGGTCGTTGTGTCGTAATGGAGGGGTGGTCGTTGTGTCGTAATGGAGGGGTGGTCGTTGTGTCGTAATGGAGGGGTGGTCGTTGTGTCGTAATGGAGGGGTGGTTGTTGTGTCGTAATGGAGGGGTGGTCCTTGTGTCGTAATGGAGGGGTGGTCGTTGTGTCGTAATGGAGGGGTGGTCGTTGTGTCGTAATGGAGGGGTGGTCGTTGTGTCGTAATGGAGGGGTGGTCGTTGTGTCGTAATGGAGGGGTGGTTGTGTCGTAATAGAGAGTTGGTCGTTGTGTCGTAATGGAGGGGTGGTCGTTGTGTCGTATCTGCATTTAATTTATTATAAAACTTCATGTGTTTCTGCTGCAGTGGGAGGTGAGAGAAATACCGTCTATGTCACACTGTAAAACACAAGAATCCAATATTTACAGAGCTGTCTCGGTAATGTGTACCGACTATAAGATTTTTGCTAAGATACCGGGAAACAGGAAGAAGGTGATAGGAGGGGTAATACATAAGGGACAGATGGGGATTCCGGGAAGAAGCATGAGAGATGGGCATAGTTGCATTAGGGATTTTTTGGAGAGTTGCAATGGAGGAGGACTTTTAGGTATTGATTGGGAAAATGCATATGACTATGTGGAATTTTATGAGGGCTAGTTTGAGGCGTCTGGATGTTGGTGAAGGAGTAGTGCGGTGGGCTGATATTATGTATTCATCGGCGATGGTGAGGGTGCAAATAAATGGCAGGTTGGGTCGGACTGTTCAAATGGAGAGGGGTTTGAGACAGGGGTGTCCTTTGTCTCAAATATTGTTCTCGTGCATGCAGCAACCGTTTTACCAGCTAACTGAGGGAGGGGGGAGTTTAAATGGGGAGGAGGCAGGGTTCAATGAGGTGGTAAGGTATGTAGATGATACCACTGTACTGATCACTGGGGTGGAGGGATTGCGAACGATAGGACGGGTGTTGGAGCTTTTTGGGAGGGCGTCTGGAATGCGGGTAAACAGAGCTAAATCATGTTTACTAGAGATAGGTTCTTGGGTGGGGGGTGGCTTGAGGTTGGAGTTTGGGTGGGAAGTGGTGGTACGGCTGAAAATTTGTGGAGTCATATACATGGCTGATGAGCAGGAGGCTAGAAGAGTGAACTCGGAGGTGGTGGGGGGAGAAGGCAGTGAAAATGATAAGGAGTTTACGGGCGGGGGATGTCACCTTACTACAGAGGGCGATGATAGTAAATTCATTGGTTTATAGTAAAGTGTGGAGTGTTGCTGTGGTGTATTCATTAAGGGCTCAGGAGGCCCAAGAGATACAGAGGCGGGCGTTACGTTACGTTTGGGGTTTTGGGAGGGCATGGCTCAGTAAGAAGGTAGTAATGTCGAATATATGCAGAGGGGGAGTGGGACTTTTAGCGTTGGGGCCGAGAGTGAAGGCTCTGTATATAAAACAGAGGTTCGTTAGGACGGGGGGGGGGGGTGAGAGGGTAAGAGTTGGGAGGGTGATGGAGGATGTGCGAAGGTGGTGGTGTGGTAAAAAATTACTTGAATGTGAGAATATGCTACGGTTATTGTTATTGGTTGGCGAGGCAGCAAAACTTAATTTTAAGGTGAGGAGGTTGGTGGAGATGAGTAGGAAAACGGAACCCATGCAGGGGGTATCGGTATACCCCTTGTATGATTGGGGAATGATATGGAATGATTTTCGAAAACTTAGGTTAATGCCGAGAGTGAGGGAGTTAGTTTACAGGTTTATGATGGAGATATTAGCATCAAAGACTGCTTTATGTGTAATGGTATTGGGGAGGGAATCGACCTGCGATCACTGTGGTGAACCGGAAACAGCTTTCCACGCCGTTTATTTCTGTGAAGAGTTGAGGGAGGTAAGGTTATGGTTGGCGAGAGTTTCCAGGTTGATGGGTGGAGGTAATGTAGAGACCCTGAGAGCCATAACATTAGAGGTACGAGGGGTCTCCGAGGACGTGAAAAGGGCGATTATGTATGTAGTGGCGGATTTCCTGTATAATTCCTGGGGAATGAGGGACACGGGGGAGATGGATTAGAATTAGAGCAATTGCGGCAGGAATATATAGAACGGTCTGTAGGAACAAACTTATTTATGGAGGACAGTGGAGGGCAGGTTTTCCAGAGACCTACCGTGAAATTACGGTAAATAGTCTCCTTCTCTTGGTGAGCTAATTATATGTAAGGGAAGGTTTTCCTTTATAAGCGGGTTCAATTTAGTTTTTGGAGGGGGGAGTATAAGCGGTAGAAGAAGAAGAAGAAGAAGAAGGAGGTTATTACAAAAGATTATTTTTTAGTGTGAAAGGTCTTGACAAGTCAAGGATTGTATATTTTAGGGCCTTGTGATTAAAGGGAAGTTATAGAAGGGCAGTTATGATGCAGCAATCAAATTTAAGGAATGAATAAGAAAAATGGTAGTGAAGGTATGGTAATACCAGCAAAACTGCGTTTTTGTTGGTTGCAGGTAGCCACTAACACTTTACAGTGTACTTCAGAATATAAAAGAATATGTTATTATTTTGGGAACGAGGTAGTCTGATGTTGTTTAAAAAATATGTTTGAATGTCTTGCATATTGTTTTTTTTTTTTTTTTGAGTAAAATGACAAGGTGTCGAGGTTAATACAGTCGTTGCATAATGACTCTGTGTTTGGATATGTAATGGGACTGTACGCTACGTAAAATAGCAATGGTTGATTTTGAAGAACGCTTTGTGTAGGGGAATGGATGAAGTGTGGGGGAGTGAGTGGGTATACATGGTAAGGTAGGAGGCATAAGTAACGCGCTCAAAGAAAGAGAACTTCGATGGAAATAAATGGTATAAAATACCGACACAATGGAAATATAAACACAAATGCAGTATAATGTGACTTGAAAAAGCCCACTGTGTGGGCGAAACGTAGTCAATAAAGGATCACATTATACTGCATTTGTGTTTATATTTCCAAAGAGAACTTCAATATATCTGGTATGACTGGGTGGAAATACAGTTAAGATGAAATTTACTTGTGTCAGGTTTTCCATTGTATTTAGTTATCAAATACAATATGATAGTGTATATAGATAAAAGTTTAGACATTTGTAAGTTGGTATGAAGAGCCTAACATGGTTTAGAAATATAAGTGTCTAAAAATATATATTTTGTTAACGGGAAGAGTTTCATATGTATATGTTTCTTGTTGCACGCTATGTGAGGGAGAAGGTGGTGTGTCAGAACTGTGTGGCGGGGGGGGGGGGGGTTCTTAGCCTGCATATTGCAGGTTTTGAGGTTGTGATAATCAGAGTGTAGAGTTTAGTTCTCTAGATAGGATAGATTACGTTGACGTTGTATTGTGTAAATTCTGTTGTTGGTCCATATTTCGGACAACTTTTGGAATTTTGTACATAGTGTATTCTGTAAGTTTTTTTTATAAATAAATTATAAAATATATACACAAAGTCACAGTGCGACTTTGTAAATGGTACAAGTCGGACCGAAACGTCGTCGTAAGCTCCTCTCTTCTATGTGCGAGTTATTTGTGTATCGTTCCAGTCACGGTATTGTGCCTTTTTTTTTTATTTATAAAATATATAGTTGGAAAAGGCTAAGATCTATGTTAGTTTGTATGTAACAACTGTCATAAAATAACATGATTCTTAATTATTTAGGTTATAAGAGTTCTTATATCATGTATATATATATTGGGGTACAACTTTTTTTAAGTTGCAAGCTAAGTACATGAAAAGGGGGGTTGTGCCACTATTATGTTGCAGCAAGGGTTTCTCATCCTGCACATTGCAGGTGTTGAGTGTTACTAGTGTGTAAGGGTTTAGTTCAATGGATCGGTATATGTTGTGGTGAGATTGTAAATTGTGTAAGTTTTGATTTTGGTCCATATGTTGGACAAAAAAATTTTTTTTTTATGTGTACGTTTTTGTACTATGTAAGTTTTAAATAAAATAAAAATAAAAATCTAATATCTTAATCTGCTAAAAAAAAGTGAGACCTACACAGCCCAAAACTAATCTGAATTCACCGCTAAGTGAGATGGACTAGCGTTGAAATTTTGAAGTCAGTGAGAAGAGGCTTTCTCAGTTTATTGCACAGAAACCAGTGTACCAATTTACTCAGTACTTGGAGCAGTTGGAGTGTCTCAGTGAGTGGATACCCGCATGTGAAAGTAGAAAGTGCGTAATGTGTGAGACGAGTGAGTGAAGCAAATAGGAGAGGTCAAACTCATTAGCATTCGATAAGACAATAGGGGGCGGGGTGATGAGGCAGCAGGTTTATGAGAGAGATTGTTCCTGCTTGTTTTGGCTATTGATTGTGAGAGACAAGTGCGGGATACGTGTGTTTTTGCTGTCCGAGATCGTGAGTCAGAGACTGTAAATCCGTGAAGTAATTACAGTACTTGTATGTTACTCTAAGATTGTTGGTTTTCAGAGTGTTTGGGATGTTGAAGTCCTGGTAACTTTGTACTTGGCTGGATTGGGAAACTGCAGATATGATCAACTTTTCTATCACGGTGCCCCGTGGCCTAGTGGCAAAAGCTCTCACTTCACACAGTAAGGGCCTGGGTTCGATTCCCGGCGAAGGAGTGGAACACATCGGACGTGTTTCCGACACCGGTTATCTATGTTCACCCATCAGCAAAATAGGTACCCGGGTATTAGTTGAGTGGTGTGGGTCGCATCCTGGGACAAAACTGACCTAATTTGCGGGAAATGCTCAGCATAACAAGCAGCTTCCTATATAGTAATATGTCACTGATGTCAGTTAGGCCTGTCTACCTTGTACATGTACTTGTGGTAAATGAAGATATTATATTATTATATTATAAGTACCGGATTTCACTCTCCCAAATGGAAACGGGGCATCTGCGAGACTACGAGGGATGCGTGTCCATACAGTTTATGAAGACAGGAGGAAGGAGTTCGTTATCTGGGTCATCGTACTCTATGGAAGCACAGATCAGTTCTACAGACTAAGTGCTATTATCTTACCTCAGATCATTTCAAAATCCCACTGTCTGAGGATGCTACCTCACACCAGTCGACTAACACCCAGGTACGTACTTGCTGCTGGTGAACAGGGAATCGAACCACGGACACACAGTATGTGTGAGCTCAGTGCGCTACCATCCGAGCTACGGGATACTTAGTAAATCTTCTTGTTAGGATCAAGGCACGCAAATATAGTTGTAGCATAGATGACCAAAGTAATGACTATAATTTATAAAGACACAGATGGAGATTTAATAAAATAGAATGAATGCCAGCCAGATATCAGGAAGCCAGATTTAAGGTGTCAGTGCTCTTAAGCATCCCTGACTGCAGCTACACAGCAGAGCTGAAAGCATGTGTACCACACTGGCCCACATGCTTCTCCAACATGTATCCCCTTACCTACTGTGAGACAGCCACCAGATGAACCATAAATGAAGGAAAACAGCAGCAAGTCTGCTGGCCCATGCTAGGCAGGTCCTTCTCAAACATTGAACCAACATATTTTAAAGCTATCCACTGAATCCAGTTGGTGATGTCACAACTGTATAGCTCACCAAGGCTCACTAAACTCCAGCCTACGTCACATGTACTTACGTTTTATCAAGCACCATGTAAAGTGTGAATAAAGTCCCATCACCAAAAGTTTAAATAAAAATTCCTAAGCTTTAGTTCCTGTTTAATAACAATTTGTGTTGATAAATTAGACACAAGTGCAACACTTGGGTATCTTTATTGAAGAAACGTTTCGCCACACAGTGGCTTCATCAGTCCATACAAAGGAGAATGATGAAGAATATTAGGAGTTTGAGGTAATCAGTCCCTCAGCCTTGAGTCGATGCAATCAATCAGTCTTGAAAAGAATACAGCAAATGTACGAAAATTACATCGAGTCAAGGCTGAGGGACTGTTTACCTCATTCTTCTCCTGTTCTTCACCATTTTCCTTTGTATGGACTGATGAAGCCACTGTGTGGCGAAACGTTTTTTCAGTAAAGATACCCAAGTGTTGCACTTGTGTCTAATTTATTAGTTTGTCGGTTCTCTGAACCATTTATCCACATACAATTTGTGTCACTATTGCAGTTTTGGTTCCAACTCCTTCACGGATCATCGTTGGCCAACATTTTATACTGAAGGGGAAGGTGTGCGACTCAAACATTACTTTCAGCTCTATTACCTGGAACCTTCCTCCATCAGGGTGCCGGCCACGCACAGTTGTCAACCCTATTTATTACAACATTTTGGAATTCTAGTGGTTGTTGAATGTCTAGGCTACAGTCAGGGAAGTTTGGCTCATTCCAACCGAAGGAGACAAAAGGTCTATTTTTTCCGATCACTAACCCCTTCGTCACAGGTTTCCCTGTATATATACTCACTCTCGCCATGTTTGTTTACAACTTGAAAAAACCCCTTAATATGTGGGTTAAACGTCGTCCGTAAAGGACTGCATTATGCTACAGTTACATTTATTTTATCGTCTTGTCAATATTTTATGCCATTTTGGATTTGAGATAGACCTGCCTAGTATGGGCCAGTAGTTTCACGTGACACGTGAGCCAGTAGACCTCCGGTAGTGCTCGTTCATTCTTGCCTCCTTACATTCTAAAGTTACTGGAAGAAAACTGTTGTGCTATTTGTACGTTAATAATAGGATAATTGGCACCTACATTACCCAATTACACTCAAAATTTTCTATATAAAATACACCAGCGGTTGAAGCCCCGAAGCCTATCAGGAAAGACATTCTTCAGCTATTGCATGGAAATTAATATTTCAATTTGCTTATTAAAATTAACAGATTAGGAACTTATGGTCCTCCATTAACAATGTTGATTTTTTTTGAGCAAAATACATCAGTGCTAAAAGTCTGAAGACAATAAGAAGAGGCATTCTCCAGTTATGATATGGAAACTAACAATCTCTTCGTTTTTAATTTTTTATAGATTTGCCAATTTGTCCCCATGCATCTTAAATCTATGGTGAATCTTTCTTTATGTTAAGTACATAAGCCAGTTAAACCTGCAGCTGCTGGGAAGAGGTAGTCTTAACTCACGAAATTGTGATAACACGATTGCCAACAAATCAGGGAACGGGAGGGGTTTGAACAAATGGCGAGTGAGTCGTAAAACTGTGAGATTTTAAGACTCACTTGCCATGGATTTAAACCCCACCCGTTCACTGATTTATAGGCATTTTTAGGTTGGTAAAAAAAAATAATTTTTTTTAAATAAACTGAATAAATTGGCTAGTGCACACTCTAGTAACAATCCAAACCTTCTTCTTCTAGGTAGGAAACACCTTTGTTGAAAGTTACAAGTCGGTCAGAGGAATCGTTCCTTAATTATCGTTCTGAAATGTTTGAGGAGAAAAAAATCCACTGACCACTGTAGGTATACTCTTCTGTAAGTTACCTCATAAAACGTCTCGCCGCAGCTCGTGTCTTTACCTTCATGCTTGTCGGGAATGCGATATTTTATTTTGATTGATGTCTTGATCTTCCGCTACCAGGAACTTGCCGAGAGCCATCACCATCTCCCTCACCGGTATCGTAGTGATGTTCGTCCTCACCAATGTTGCCTACTTCGCTGTGCTCACTCCTGACCAGATACTCTCTACTCCTGCTTTGGCTGTGGTGAGTGTTTTTCTTTATTAATAAATATTACTGGGAACACTAGCATGTGTTGCTTTATTGCAAAGCAAAGACACGTTACAGAATAAGCTTTATGGAATTGTGACAGTCTTTCGCTTTGTGTAGACATTTACGGAGACTCGATGAAGCCCCTACAACGATCGAAACAGTGCCCGAATATAAGTTTGTTCTGAAACGTGTTTCTTTTCTTCAGTATTGTCGGCATTTAGATCCTGCTGTTAGCCTAAAGTCTACAATATTTACATATTAGGAACCTCGTCATGTCCCAACATACAGGATGAGTATCTTACATCAAATGATGAAGTCTGTCAACCAGAGATGAGTGACTCCAACAAGACACTGACGATACCGTCAAGCATTCCATTAAAAGTTAAGTAGCTTCGGGGCTTCAGAAGACCCATTCTCGGGCTTGAGGGTATCTTCATTGTCCACCTTTATTACCAGTACGAATCAACAATCCAGTATCACTCAAGTTATATGCTAGGTATACTGTGCAAATTACTTGTAAATACGTAAATTTTTTGTAAATGCATGATTGAGATCCCTTGGTTTATCCTGTGTTAAATCATTTACTTCTTTTATATAACATCAGTAAGATGACGTCTGTTCCTTCTACACATGTGTCTATCTTGTTAAATATATGGTTATGCTGGAGTGCAAATGATATTTTTGTGTGTGTGTGTGTGTTCATAGTGCCATGTAAGAATTACGTATATGTACACATTTGTATATACAGTGGGCCCTCGACCAACGGCATTAATCCATTCCAGAGGGCTTGCCGTTGGTTGAAATTGCCGTTGGTCGAGTTAATTTTCCCCATAAGAAATAATGGAAATAGAATTAATCCGTTCCTGACACCCCAAAGTCCGAAATTTTTTTTTTTTTTACATGAAATATACATTTCCTTATATGGAAAGGAATGGGACATGCAAAATAAACAGTAATTAAATACCACTTACTTTTATTGTGGAGTTGTTGATGAGTGATGTGCCAGCAGCAGGGAAAATTCAGAATTGTCTATTGCCTGGAAGGAGAATCCCCTTCCAGAAGGCCTTCATTTCCATCGTAATTCTCACCCTTTTTAACACAGGCTTGGTACTAGAAGCTAGTGGAATGATCCAAAATATATGGGAGGCACACATGGAAACCGACCGCAACAGCTTATAAACAATGGCACACTGACTCTTGGAGTGGCTGGGCCCACTCAGGCTGCGCTCCGAGCACATCGACACGTTTCGGTCAAACGTCGTTTGTCCGGAACGCCGTTGGTTAAGGCATGTTTTCTACGGCAAAAAGTGCCGTTAGACGAAATTGCCGTTACTTAATGACGCCGTTAGTTGAGGGTCGACTGTATGTGCATGCACACAATTGTTTTTAATTTATGTGGGGAAAAGCTCTAAACTCGTGTTTGCCATATAGCCCCCGGGAAGATGGAGTCAGTTAGGTTTAGATTCATGTAAGGATAAATTCTTTTCCTTGGATTAACAGGAGTAAATAATTATATAAAACTCAAGATATGTCATAATGAACGAGTGTCAGTGAGTGAACAGAAGGGGCAGGGACTCGAACCGTGGTTCTGAGTGGTAGCAGGTCCAGTGCTGTATCACTGAACTAAAAGGCTCACATATGACATGTTCTTCACCAGCGATCACCAGCTGTGCTCTACTGTCCATTCTAACAGCCCCAGAAGCTTTCATGGTACATATTTCTATTCATCTACCTCCTCAGAGCCATACTGTCTCTAAACTCAAGTCACAATTCATTATTCTGTTTATTTATTGACAGTCGCAGCTTGCAACTTATCTTGAATTTAGAGACAATGTGGCTTTGACTGGGATGAAAATATATGTACAGGTGGGCCCCGCTCTTACAGCATGACAGGTAAAGGCAGGCCCCACTCTTACAGCATGTCAGGTAAAGGCGGGCCCCGCTTTTACAGCATGTCAGGAAAAGGCGGGCCCCGCTCTTACAGCATGTCAGGTAAAGGCGGGCTCTGCTCTTACAGCATGTCAGGAAAAGGCGGGCCCCACTCTTACAGCATGTCAGGTAAAGGCGGGCCCCGCTCTTACAGCATGTCGGGTAAAGGCGGGCCCCACTCTTACAGCATGTGAGGTAAAGGCGGGCCCCGCTCTTACAGCATGTCAGGTAAAGGCGGGCTCTACTCTTACAGCATGTCAGGTAAAGGCGGGCCCCGCTTTTACAGCATGTCAGGAAAAGGCGGGCCCCACTCTTACAGCATGTCAGGTAAAGGCGGGCCCCGCTCTTACAGCATGTCAGGTAAAGGCGGGCCCCGCTCTTACAGCATGTCAGGTAAAGGCGGGCCCCGCTCTTACAACATATTAGGTTTCTGGCTACTGCTGTAAAGCGAAAATCGCTGTGAAGTGAACCATAGCCTTTTTTTTTCTTATTCTCAAATGCATATAGAATTCTGATAAGTTAACATTATCATATATTAAGCGAGCAATATAGCTAAACCTATAAATGACATATACAGTGCATACATTACTTATCTTAAAATATTTTCATTCTTAGCGTACAGTGAGTGGTGATTATATTTATTGTAGGAAGTCAGAATAATTGAAGAATATGCTTAATTGAAATTTAATATTTTAGCGATATGCTGTAGAGAGAAGTGTTGTAAAGCGGTGCCTGAACTATGAAAGCTTCTGGAGCTGTGGGAAGGGACAGTAGGATCACAGTTGGTGACCGATGAAACAGAACACCTCACATAAGTACTGTCTGTGAAATCTTCCTACAGTAAGCATCGTAGCTTAATGGTACAGAGCTGGATCTGCTACCAGCCAGGACCGCCGTTCGAGTTTGCGTCCATTTTTCTGTTTAGTCATTGGCAGTCGTTCATCACTTGAACGTTCGTATTGATGGGTAACAGATCCAGTGCTTTACCAGTGATCTACAAGGTTTACAAAGGTTTAAAAAACAGCACTTGTGTTATACATTTATTCTCACACCCCACAATGCCATCTGGTCTATAATCGTAAGATAAGTCATTACGACTGACCAAAAAAAATTATATTTTGTCTGATATATGATATCAAGGAGCCTTACAACATATAAGTGAACTGTAGATACAGATCCAGATGAATTCCTGTTAACTTTTTTGGGGCCTAGTTCATTGGCATTTTGTGTATCCATATACTCTTGTGCTACGCTCCACAGGATGGATATAGAGTGCACAATAAACCAGCAGTTTTAGTGGCAAAATCTAATCTTAAATTGAATATATTGTTCGATATGGTGACCCTCATCTCTTTTGATTCGCCTGTAAATGACTCTTTTTAATTGTCCATTTAATGTCATTTTTATTTGTTTGAAATTCTTCTCCTCTCTGGTATGAAATTTTTGTCTGCTTCCCAGCACGTTCCTTCTAGAATCTCTACCATAATGAAGTTATATTTTAAGTTACAGAAATGTTTCCTCTGTAACTTCTATTATTTTCTTATTTTGCTCATGAGAAAGTTATCGAGCGCATCTTGTCTGTAGTGCGATACAAAATGTGAATTATATTATATTTTATATTTAATAATTTTCCAAAAACGCTTCAATAATCGAACAAATTTAATCAGTTGATAAGTATTAATATGCTGTAAAGGTAATTTTTTTTTATTTTCACTGTAACAATTTCCTCTGCACAATTATAATCACTCGAAGTTATGTTGCTGTAAAAAAAATATCTCGCAA
Source organism: Cherax quadricarinatus (assembly GCF_038502225.1). Classification (NCBI taxonomy): domain Eukaryota; kingdom Metazoa; phylum Arthropoda; class Malacostraca; order Decapoda; family Parastacidae; genus Cherax; species Cherax quadricarinatus. The sequence goes on from NC_091340.1 coordinate 15,609,889, forward strand.
ATGAATGCCAATTTTTATATAAACGCTATGAAATAGAAAAAAAATAATAATAATCTTTGCAACCGCAGACCTTCGGCAGCCTGACTATGGGTATGATGGCGTGGGTGATCCCCTTCTTTGTGGCGTGTTGCACAGTAGCTGCCAGCAACAGCGCCCTCTTCTTTTACTCCAGACTGCTGTTTGTCAGCTCCAGGTGCGGCCAGCTGCCGAGGGTGTTCTCCCACCTGCACCTTCACAACTGTACCCCCGTCCCTGCCCTCACCTTCATCGTGAGTTGCCTGTTTCATTGTTATGATAAGTATTGTGCATGTTGAGTGTCCAAGAGTAAAACTGAATCGTCATGAAAAGTAATTTAGGGGAAACAGTAAAGGTCTGTCACGATCGGGGTACACATCCAGAGAATCTCCTGAGCCGTACTGGCACTCGGGCTACGGCCTGAGTGCCAGAATGGCCCAATTAGAGTTGAAAGAGTCACCGTGCCCTTGTCATAGGGCTATCCCTGCCATAGGGCTGTTAACGGTACACCACTTGACACAAAGACGGCTCATCGTGCTTTTGTCATAGGGCTGTAAGCGGTACATCACATGTACTAACTCTGACACTCCTGGAGAGCCACTGTCGGGTCACCACATGGAGAAGACCCGGGCCAGGACCCGTCCTGGCAAACCTACACGAACATGAAATGGTTCACTAAGTTCTGGATATATGTCTGATGGCAACAGCGAAGGCGAGAGATAAGATTTTCTTCAGATTTTTAAACCGGAGGGTTAGCCGCCCAGGATAATCCTAGAAAGTTAGTGGGTTATCGAGGACTGTCGGTCTTACTTCCATTGGGGTCCTTCAATCTTGTCTCGCAGGATGCCACCCACACCAGTCGGCTAACAAACAGATACCTAATTACTCCTAAGTGAAAACATGCCCAACGTTCCTACTCGACCGAGGATTGAACCACAGATACTCAGTTTGTGAACCTAGAGCGTTGCCTACCAAGCTAGGGCAGTCCTTGGGGCAGAATGTACATTTCTGCAGAAGCTTAGAATAAATAATTCTCGATATGAGATGTCAGAGTTTTAAGATCAGTAATGGAAACTGAGAAAAATGTAGACAAGGAAGAAAGATATGACCATATATATATATATATATATATATATATATATATATATATATATATATATATATATATATATATATATATATATATATATATGGAGCTAGTAATGACAGCATGGTCCACAAGGGCTTAGCAACTATCTTGATTTATTATTTATTATTTTTAAAGATTAGCCGGTATTCTCCCGGCCCGGGCCTTTTCCAAGTGATGGTCCGGCCTTGGCTCCCTCTTTAGGGAGTGTCTGAGACCTAAGTCTCCCATGGGAAGAGGCACAAGTACCTCTTCATCTTTGGGACCAACTGTCCCCAGGCCTAGCCACAAGCTAGGCCTCTCTGGTCTGCCATCCCTTCCCCAAGGGGGCGAATGGGAATGGCAGTCTTGCGAGCTGCAAGCTCTGGCTCAGGCACCTACCCTACCCTAGAAGGGCTAGGCATGGTGTCGATATCTTGATTTGACAGAGTGAGCCGCGAGACAGGAGAACCCATACACAGCCTACACCGTATAGAGAGCTTATACGTGAGGTCACAGGGTGAGCATCGGTGATGTTGGTGGCCTAGTGTATACCAGTGATACTGTATATACCATACACATACACGTACAAATGTTTAACTGAAAGTGTTACAGCAGGAGACCTTAATCGTCACGAAAACAATCCTCTTGATGAGGAAAATCACGTAAACTTTTGTTTTTAACAGCACTGTATTGATGTTCCCTCAGGCCACTGTCACCATGGTGATGTTCGTCACCTCAGATGTCAGAGTCCTCATCAACTACATGGCCTATGCTGGTAACCTGACCAGTTTGGGGACCATACTGGCATTCTTCTGGTTACGAATCCGGCAACCTCACCGCCACAGACCTATCAAGGTTAGTAGAACACATGTTGGCTCACAATTATTATTATTATTATTATTATTATTATTATTTTATTATTATAATTGTGGGGAAGCGCTAAAGAAATCGAGATCATTCATTCCCTGGGGACTGGAACATAATTAGGACAGATCCTCGTAAAAGGAAGGTAGCCTCGGTTCTTTGGATCAACAGCCTTTCACTTATATCGAGGAACACCTCCCCCCATCCCCTATCCAGGGGATGGGGGGATGGGGGGATGGGGGGATGGGGTGTGATTATGAAATTTTAAAAATGAGATTAGTAGTAGCAGTTACATGATTGTGTTGATCTGATCTGACATGGATCCTGGGCAGCTGGTGATGACTCACTGATGAAACAACGCTGGTATACCAGTGTTGGGTCAGTGATGAAACAACACTGGTATACCAGTGTTGGGTCAGTAATGAAACAACACTTGTTGAGAAATGGGTTACCAGCTAAGTTTATAATTTTAAATATAGAGAATACTTAGCGGATAAAAGACAGCAAATCGTCTACACAGCCGCCCCTGCAGACGAGGTCTTGAATTGTTGTCATGATCATCTCTCAATGGGCTGTAATAGATCATATTATGTAAACAATAAATTACCCCTAGGGAGTGTTATGTCAGCATATTTCATTCACGGATTGCTGACAAACTTACTTGTGTGGACTCCAAAGTCCGCACCTCACTGCCGACTATAGGTTGATTACAAACTCCTTGCGACTCAAGAACTGCGCAGTCCCCGGTACTACAAGAAATTCGTAACCTACCTTGCTCTTGTAGCATGAGTTATGGTGTTCTTCACACCTTTGACAGGTATCGGTGACTTGATAGAAGCTGAAGTGTCCTTGGATGTCCACGTCTTCCATAGTCTAGGAATGCTTACACTGGTACACTATGTTCCACAAGATTTGTCTTTATTGTTCACAATCTTATCACTGAAGAAGCTGATCACACTTCTCTTAAGTGTTTATTGTGTTTTGTGAGACACTTTGTTCACAGTAATGCACGGATCAGTGTTCTTTGTTGGTTATCCTGGCATCAGTGTGACTCTCAGTAGAGTCAAAAGTAATCTGACCTCACAACGCCCCACGCCGTCACAGCCCCTAGCACATAAAGGAAAAGCTGACCTAGTACTTTTTGCTTCCTTGCCACTTCCTATATGAAACAAAGCTGAATATTTGATTCTTGCTGTCTTAAGCATAGACAACAATGTACACTATCTTTACCATGGTAATAAAGTGGGAGCAGGATTTTCCTTAACTGTCCTGCTAATGTAAGAGATGGACTGTCTTTTATTAAACTACACTTTGCAACACAGGAGTCTGCAAGGAGCGTCGAGCCACGTCGCATACTGGTACTGCATCTGGGATCAATTACTCGCTGTAGCAGTAAACAAGATGCTTGACCCTTCTGAGAGGGCTGGGCCCCTCAGGGCTGAAAGGGGCAGTTTACCAGAGCTGAGCTTGTGCCAGTTTACCAGAGCTGAGCTTGTGCCAGCTTACCAGAGCTGAGCTTGTGCCAGCTGTGGAGAAATTTTCTCCAGGAGGGGGTATCAGCCCCCATCAGCCCCTTTCAGCCCTGAGGGGCCCAGCCCTCTCAGCCTTGAGGGGCCCAGCCCTCTCAGAAGGGGCAAACATCCTGTTTACTGCTACAGCAAGTAATTGATCCCAGATGCAATACGAGTATGTGACGTGGTCAAGCGACCGCTGCTACTTGCAGTCCAGTGTTGCAAAGTGTAGTTTAATAAGAGACAGTCCATCTCTTACCTTAGGACAATTAAGGAAAATCCTGCTCCCACTTTATTACCATGGTAAAGATAGTGGACATTGTTGTCAATGCTTAAGACAGCAAGAATTAAGCATTCTGCTTTGCTTCATGGAGGAAGTGGCAAGGAAGCAAAAAGTACTAGGTCAGCTTTTCCTTTATGTTCCAGGGGCATTGCAGCGGCGTAGGACACTGTGAGGTCAGATTACTTTTCACCCTACTGGGAGTCACACTGACGCCAGGATAACCAACAAAGAACACTGATCCCTGCATTAGTGTGAACAAAGTGTCTCACAAAACATGATAAACACTTACAGAGAAATGTGATCAACTTCTTTAGTGATAAGACTGTGAACAATAAAGACAAACCTTGTAGAACATATTGTACCACTGTGCATATTCCTAGACTATAGAAGACGCAGACATCAAAGGACACTTCAGCTTCTATCAAGTCACCAATACCTGTCGAGGGTGTAAAGAACACCATAGCTCACGCTACAAGAGCAAGGTGGGTTACAGATTTCTTGTAGTACAGGGGACTGTGCAGTTCTTGTGTAGCAAAGAGTTTGTAATCCACCTATAGTCGGCAGTGAGGTGCGGACTTTTGAGTCCGCACACGTAAGTTCGTCAGCAATCAGTGAATGAAATATGCTGACATAACACCCCCTAGGGGTAAATTATTACTAACATAATATACTCTATTACAGCCCATTGTGAAGTGTATAAGACAACCTTTCATGACCTCGCCTGCAGGGGCGGCTGTGTGGGCGATAGCTGTCTTATTAGCTAAGTACCCTCTATGTTTAATCTTTAACCATAGCTGGTAAACCATTTCTCAACACCAGCTTACCAGAAATGAGCTTGTGCCAGCTTACCAGAGCTGAGCCTGTGCCAGCTTACCACAGCTGAGCTTGCACCAGCTTACCAGAGCTGAGCTTGCACCAGCTTACCAGAGCTGAGCTTATGCCAGCTTACCAGAGCTGAGCTTGTGCCAGCTTACCAGAGCTGAGCTTATGCCAGCTTACCAGAGCTGAGCTTGTGCCAGCTTACCAGAGCTGAGCTTGCACCAGCTTATCAGAAATGAGCTTGTGCCAGCTTACCACAGCTGAGCTTGTGCCAGCTTACCAGAGCTGAGCTTGTACCAGTTTACCACAGCTGAGCTTGCACCAGCTTACCAGAGCTGAGCTTGTGCCAGCTTACCAGAGCTGAGCTTGTGCCAGCTTACCACAGCTGAGCTTGCGCCAGCTTACCAGAGCTGAGCTTGCACCAGCTTACCACAGCTGAGCTTACACTAGCTTACCACAGCTGAGCTTGCGCCAGCTTACCACAGCTGAGCTTACACTAGCTTACCACAGCTGAGCTTGTGCCAGCTTACCAGAGCTGAGCTTGCACCAGCTTACCAGAGCTAAGCTTGTGCCAGCTTACCAGAGCTGAGCTTGTGCCAGCTTACCAGAGCTGAGCTTGTGCCAGCTTACCAGAGCTGAGCTTGTGCCAGCTTACCACAGCTGAGCTTGTGCCAGCTTACCACAGCTGAGCTTGCGCCAGCTTACCAGAGCTGAGCTTGTGCCAGCTTACCAGAGCTGAGCTTGTGCCAGCTTACCAGAGCTGAGCTTTTGCCAGCTTACCACAGCTGAGCTTGTGCCAGCTTACCACAGCTGAGCTTGCGCCAGCTTACCAGAGCTGAGCTTGTGCCAGCTTACCAGAGCTGAACTTGCGCCAGCTTACCAGAAATGAGCTTGTGCCAGCTTACCAGAGCTGAGCTTGTGCCAGCTTACCACAGCTGAGCTTGCGCCAACTTACCAGAACTGAGCTTACGCCAGCTTACCAGTGCTGAGCTTGTGCCAGCTTACCAGAGATGAGCTTGCGCAAGCTTACCAGAGCTGAGCTTGCGCCAGCTTACCACAGCTGAGCTTGCGCCAGCTTACCACAGCTGAGCTTGCGCCAGCTTACCACAGCTGAGCTTGTACCAGCTTACCACAGCTGAGCTTGTACCAGCTTACCACAGCTGAGCTTGTACCAGCTTACCACAGCTGAGCTTGTGCCAGCTTACCAGAGCTGAGCTTGCACCAGCTTACCAGAGCTAAGCTTGTGCCAGCTTACCAGAGCTGAGCTTGTGCCAGCTTACCAGAGCTGAGCTTGTGCCAGCTTACCAGAGCTGAGCTTGTGCCAGCTTACCACAGCTGAGCTTGTGCCAGCTTACCACAGCTGAGCTTGCGCCAGCTTACCAGAGCTGAGCTTGTGCCAGCTTACCAGAGCTGAGCTTGTGCCAGCTTACCAGAGGTGAGCTTTTGCCAGCTTACCACAGCTGAGCTTGTGCCAGCTTACCACAGCTGAGCTTGCGCCAGCTTACCAGAGCTGAGCTTGTGCCAGCTTACCAGAGCTGAACTTGCGCCAGTTTACCAGAAATGAGCTTGTGCCAGCTTACCAGAGCTGAGCTTGTGCCAGCTTACCACAGCTGAGCTTGCGCCAGCTTACCAGAACTGAGCTTACGCCAGCTTACCAGTGCTGAGCTTGTGCCAGCTTACCAGAGATGAGCTTGCGCAAGCTTACCAGAGCTGAGCTTGCGCCAGCTTACCACAGCTGAGCTTGCGCCAGCTTACCACAGCTGAGCTTGCGCCAGCTTACCACAGCTGAGCTTGTACCAGCTTACCACAGCTGAGCTTGTACCAGCTTACCACAGCTGAGCTTGTACCAGCTTACCACAGCTGAGCTTGTACCAGCTTACCACAGCTGAGCTTGTACCAGCTTACCACAGCTGAGCTTGTACCAGCTTACCACAGCTGAGCTTGTACCAGCTTACCACAGCTGAGCTTGTACCAGCTTACCACAGCTGAGCTTGTACCAGCTTACCACAGCTGAGCTTGTGCCAGCTTACCACAGCTGAGCTTGTACCAGCTTACCACAGCTGAGCTTGCGCCAGCTTACCACAGCTGAGATTTTACCAGCTTACCACAGCTGAGCTTGCGCCAGCTTACCACAGCTGAGCTTGTACCAGCTTACCACAGCTGAGCTTGTGCCAGCTTACCACAGCTGAGCTTGTACCAGCTTACCACAGCTGAGCTTGTACCAGCTTACCACAGCTGAGCTTGTGCCAGCTTACCACAGCTGAGCTTGTACCAGCTTACCACAGCTGAGCTTGTACCAGCTTACCACAGCTGAGCTTGTACCAGCTTACCACAGCTGAGCTTGTACCAGCTTACCACAGCTGAGCTTGTACCAGCTTACCACAGCTGAGCTTGTACCAGCTTACCACAGCTGAGCTTGTACCAGCTTACCACAGCTGAGCTTGTACCAGCTTACCACAGCTGAGCTTGTACCAGCTTACCACAGCTGAGCTTGTACCAGCTTACCACAGCTGAGCTTGTACCAGCTTACCACAGCTGAGCTTGTACCAGCTTACCACAGCTGAGCTTGTACCAGCTTACCACAGCTGAGCTTGTACCAGCTTACCACAGCTGAGCTTGTACCAGCTTACCACAGCTGAGCTTGTACCAGCTTACCACAGCTGAGCTTGTGCCAGCTTACCACAGCTGAGCTTGTACCAGCTTACCACAGCTGAGCTTGTACCAGCTTACCACAGCTGAGCTTGTACCAGCTTACCACAGCTGACCTTGTACCAGCTTACCACAGCTGAGCTTGTACCAGCTTACCACAGCTGAGCTTGTACCAGCTTACCACAGCTGAGCTTGTACCAGCTTACCACAGCTGAGCTTGTTCCAGCTTACCACAGCTGAGCTTTCTACCTCATAACGATGAATCGTATTTTCATTTCCTAAGATAAAGATTCAAAGTCAGACTTTTTTTTACTGTTGGCTAGAGAAGTACCAGTGAAAACTAGGTGTCCCATCGCTATGCGATCCGGGAATCGTGCCCCTGTATCTCGTAAGCCCAGCCCCATCTACCCTCGACGCAGGCAAATTATAAAAATGTGTGCGTATGTGCAAGCCTGTAAGTATGAACACTTGTGTACATATATGCGTATGTGTGCGCATATATATATATATATATATATATATATATATATATATATATATATATATATATATATATATATATATATATATATATATATATATATAAGTAGTCATTTTTTCCTCTGGGGCGTCCCTTCCGGTTTAGGCCTTCCTCTGGGGCGTCCCTTCCGGTTTAGGCCTTCCTCTGGGGCGTCCCTTCCGGTTTAGGCCTTCCTCTGGGGCGTCCCTTCCGGTCTAGGGCCAGCAGCTGGAGGGTCCCCTTTTCACACCTAGGTGTTACTTCCGGTTTGACCTTGACCTCGCCCTCGAGACTACCTCACCCTTGACCCCCCAACCAATAACCCCCCCGCCCACGACCCCCCCCTCGCGACCCGCCGTCGCGCCGCGCGCCCGCCCGCGCGCCCGCCCACGCCCGCCCGCGCGCCCGCCCGCGCCCTTCGCGATAACCGCCCGCGCCCTTCGCGACCCCCGCCCGCGCCTTTTGCTGCGCCTTCTGCAGCGTCGTCCGGATCGCCCCCGCGCCTCGAATTTTTTTCCGATTTTTTTCGAATTTTTTTGAATTTCATTTTCTTGTGCTCTCCACTTCATCGAATCAAATTTTTAAGGTTCCCCCTCACACTTTCACCCCCCAACCCCACAAAATTTCTCAATATTACCAAGTTTTTGGATTCCCCCTATGGGGTTTTTCGAAATTCTCCATCTCCTCGGTTCCCCCCTCCCACTTTGACCCCCCCCAATCCCAAATTTTTCCGAAATTTTTTTTTCTCGATAATACAAAGACTCTACTTCCTTGGATCAAGTTTTTGAGGTTCCCCCTCCCACTTTCACCCCCATCCCAATTTTTTTTTCGATAATACAATTTTTTTGGATTCCCCCTATGGGGGTTTCGAAATTCTTATGATCTCCTCGAATCAAATTTTTAAGGTTCCCCCTCCCACTTTCACCCCCCAACCCCAAAAATTTCTCGATAATACAAGTTTTTTGGATTCCCCCCTATGTGGTTTTCGAAATTCCCCCCGCCCCACTTTCACCCCCCCAACCCCCAAAAATTTCTCAATATTACCAAGTTTTTGGATTCCCCCTATGGGGGTTTCGAAATTCTCCAATTCCTCGGATCAAGTTTTTGGATTCCCCCTATGGGGTTTTCGAAATTCTCCATCACCTTGGATCCCCCTCCCACTTTCACCCCCCCAACCCCCAAAAATTTCTCAATATTACCAAGTTTTTGGATTCCCCCCTCTGGGGGTAAGCATGCTTACTACAGGTCTAAACAAGTCAAATGAACTAAGAAGGGTGTTTACTCGGCGGTCAGTGACGTCACATACAAGCTGAATCTTGTCGACCCTTTTAGTTCATTAAAGTTAATAAGGGGACACTTACCTTCTGTCAGTGACGTCACGTGATGACCGCGCACACAGGCTGAATCTTGTCGATCCTTTTAGTTCATTAAAGTTAATAAGGGGATATAGTACCTACATCATAGGGAAAACATTTTCACTCTTAACCCCAATTTTTCTCGTTTTAACCCTTTTAGTTCATTAAAGTTAATAAGGGGACACAGTACATCAGAAAGTCACATTTTTTTTTCGTTAATACCCACAATTTCTTTACAACACAAGTCTAGACATTTTTCTCGTTTTAACTATTTCATCTCAGGTCACTCCCCACGAAGTAACCTTCTCCCCACCCTCCCAAACCCTCACACTCCAGCCAACACCTCACAATTTTCACTCATAACCCCACAATTTTTCTCATTTTAACCCTTTTAGTTCATTAAAGTTAATAAGGGGACACAGTACATCAGAAAGTCACCACATCGCTTACATCCACTTTCGTTAAATTCACTAGTCACAATTTTACATATTACGAAGTTAAATACGCACTTTTACTTTGAACACCTTCAAAACTCTCTCATAAATCATTTGAATACTCACAAAAATACCTTTATACATTTCCAAACAACACTGAAATACTCCAAAAACATCATTCGAACACCCCCAAATCACCTCTGAATACTCCCAGAACACCTTCATAAGTACTCTTGCACATCATTTGAACACCTTCATAAGTACTCTCATAATCATTTGTACACCTTAAAAAACACCTTTGAATAACCTCAAAACACCCTTGAACACCTTCAAAACACTCTCATAAATCATTTGAATACTCACATAAAAACCTTTGAACATTTCCAAACAACACTGAAACACTTCCAAGACAACATTTTGAATACTCCCAAATAAGATTTGACATCTCTAATTTATCTACACTTACACATTTCATTAAATTACAACTCATCCCCCCCCAAACTCCTCCAGACTTCACAACATTATCACAAAAACTAACTCAAACACTTTTACTTTGAACACCACCAAAACACTCTCATAAATCATTTGAATACTCACATAAACACCTTTGAACACCTTCAAAACACTCTTGAACACCTTCAAAAACACCTTTGAACATTTTCAATCAACACTGAAACACTTCCAAAAAACACAATTTGAGTACTCCCAATTACACCACTGAATACTACTAAAAACACCGCTGAATTCAATCAAAACACCCTTCAACTCCTTCAAACACCCTTGAACACCTTCAAAACACTCTTGAACACCTTCAAAAACACCTTTGAACATTTTCAATCAACACCGAAGCACTTCCAAAAAACACAATTTGAGTACTCCCAATTACACCACTGAATACTACTAAAACACGCTGAATTCAATCAAAACACCCTTGATCACCTTCAAAACACCCTTGAACACCTTCAAAACACCCTTGATCACCTTCAAAACACCTTTGAACACCTTTGAACATTTCCAAAACACTATTTGAGTACTCCCAAATAAGATTTGACATCTCTAATTTATCTGCACTTACACATTTCATTAAATTACAACTCATCCCTCAGTCTCCAGACTAGGCATTTTCTCGTTTTTACCCTTTTAGTTCATTAAAGTTATTAAGGGGGCACAATACATCAGAAAAAAAGCCACAAAAACTAACTCAAACACTTTACTTTGAACATCCCCAAAACACTCTCATAATCATTTGAATACTCACATAAACACCCTTGAACACCTTCAAAACACCTTTGAATATCGTTTTTAAACTAATTTCATCACAACCCACTTATATCATCTTTTTTTCGGTAACTCTAATTCGACTACACTACCCTCATCAATTACCAACAAATTTTACTCGTTTTAACTAATGTCATCACTGTAACCAAGATTTTCACAAAAAAACTCTATGACACCTAACACACACGCACACACACACCCACAACACCCACAACCCACAATTTTTTCTCGATTTAACCCTTTTAGTTCATTAAAGTTAATAAGGGGACACAGTACATCAGAAAGTCACAACAACAACAACCCACAACCCACAACACCCACAACACCCACAACCCACAATTTTTTCTCGTTTTAACTAATTTCATCGGAAAGTCACAACAACAACAACCCACAACCCACAACACCCACAACACCCACAACCCACAACACCCCACAACACCCACAACCCACAGCACCCACAACACCCACAACCCACAACATCCCACAACCCACAATTTTTTCTCGTTTTAACCCTTTTAGTTCATTAAAGTTAATAAGGGGACACAGTACATCAGAAAAAGTCACAAAAACAACCCACTTATATCATCTTTTTCGGTATCTCTAATTCGACTACATTACCCACAACCCTCATCAATTACCAATTTATTCACATTTTTTTCCCCTTCTTTTTACTGAATCTTAAAAGTAATACACATTCCTCCCTACAGTACTAAAATTCTAATAAAATCCTCTCCATACCCATCTCCTTGTATCCACATAAATTAATATTATACTCGCATCAACTACCCAACTATTGCGACATGTTTCAACACCCTCCATTCTTTCCAATATATCATAACTTTTCATTTCTATAATTTCTTTTTTTAAAATATTCACACATTAACTTTATATTCAGTAAAATCTCCCCATATTTCTAATTACAACCCTCCCCATACATCTCGCCATCTCACCCGCATTTCTTCACATCCACTCACCCATCTCCCAACACACCTCTTCTGAACAAACACAAAATCACATTTCACATCCACAAATGCATCTCAAATCCACTAAAATCACTATAATCAAGACATTCACAAAACTCTATGACCACCTAACACACACACACACACACACACACACACACACCTACCTAACCTTAACCTAACCTAACCTAACCTAACCTAACCTAACCTAACCTACCCTAACCTTAACCCAACCTAACTTAACCTAACCTAACCTAACCTAACCTTACCTAACCTAACCTAACCTAACCTAACCTAACCTATCCTAACCTAACCTTACCTAACCTACCCTAACCTAGCCTAACCAAACCTAACCTAACCTAACCTAACCTAACCTATCCTAACCTAACCTAACCTTACCTAACCTAACCTAACCTAACCTAACATTACCTAACCTAACCTAACCTAACCTATCCTAACCTAACCTAACCTAACCTTACCTAACCTATCCTAACCTAACCTAACCTTACCTAACCTAACCTAACCTAACCTAACATTACCTAACCTAACCTAACTTATCCTAACCTAACCTAACCTAACCTAACTTAACCTAACCCAACCTAACCTAACCTAGCATAACCTAACCTAACTTAACCTAACCTATCCTAGCCTAACCTATCCTAACCTAACCTAACCTAACCTTACCTAACCTATCCTAACCTAACCTAACCTAACCTAACCTAACCTAAAATATATTGGAACACTTCCAAAATACATTAGAGTACTCCAGAATTACTTTGAACGACTCCATTTTTGGATATTTCCAAATTAGTTTTGAAAACTTTTATCGTAAAATCGAACATTATTTTCTTGTTGGTAAACACACCCATGGTAGAAATATATACTCGATTTCCGAATAGAAACACTTTTCCTCGCTCTGAGAGACTCATTGAGCTTATATGCCTTAAACCTTCCCCCGACACCACTGTGTAATGCGGTTCACACCCATGGTAGAAAATCACACGACCATCTTACCGAACACCTGCATCAACTCACCTAACCGAACCTAACCTAACCTATCCTAGCCTAACCTAACCTAGCCTAACCTAACTTAACCTAACCTAACCTAACTTAACCTAACCTAACCTAACCTAACCTAGCCTAACCTATCCTAGCCCAACCTAACCTAACCTATCCTAACCTAACCTAACCTAACCTAACCTATCCTAACCTAACCTAACCTAACCTAACATAGCCTAACCTAACCTATCCTAACCTAACCTAGCCTAACCTAACCTAACCTGACCTAACTTATCCTAACCTAACCTAACCTAACTTATCCTAACCTAACCTAACCTAACCTAACACCTTCAAACACCTCCGAATACTCCCAAAACACTACTGATTACTACCAAATCACCACTGAATACTACCAAATCACCGTCAAAATCACCAGAAACTAAGTTTATCATCACCATCCAACATCCTTTTTATAGAATGAATATTCTTACCGCATTTTATGTTGCATATCACATTTCCTCTTCCACATCACCCCTAAACATCCTTCCTTATTCATTCCGTATATCTCCTAGAGTTGTTTTAACCCCCGACGGGACCATCACGACGTAGGAGCCAGAGTGTAGTAGGTGGTGTTGGAGTGGTGATGGTTCCTCTGGCTCCTACGTCGTGATGGTCCCGTCGGGGGTTAAAACAACTCTAGGAGATATACGGAATGAATAAGGAAGGATGTTTAGGGGTGATGTGGAAGAGGAAATGTGATATGCAACATAAAATGCGGTAAGAATATTCATTCTATAAAAAGGATGTTGGATGGTGATGATAAACTTAGTTTCTGGTGATTTTGACGGTGATTTGGTAGTATTCAGTGGTGATTTGGTAGTAATCAGTAGTGTTTTGGGAGTATTCGGAGGTGTTTGAAGGTGTTAGTTTAGGTTAGGATAGGTTAGCATAAGTTAGGTTAGGTTAGGTTAGGATAAGTTAGGTCAGGTTAGGTTAGGTTAGGTTAGGCTAGGTTAGGTTAGGTTAGGATAAGTTAGGTTAGGTTAGGTTAGGTTAGGATAAGTTAGGTTAGGTTAGGTTAGGTTAGGTTAGGATAAGTTAGGTTAGGTTAGGTGATTTGTTAGTAATCAGTAGTGTTTTTGGGGAGTATTCGGAGGTGTTTGATGGTGTTAGGTTAGGGTAGGTTAGGATAAGTTAGGTTAGGTTAGGTTAAGTTAGATTAGGTTAGGTTAAGTTAGGTTCGGTTCGGTTAGGTTAGGTTAGGTTAGGTGATTTGGTAGTAATCAGTAGTGTTTTGGGGAGTATTCGGAGGTATTTGATGGTGTTAGGTTAGGTTAGGTTAGGTTAGGATAGGCTAGGTTAGGCTATGTTAGGTTAGGTTAGGTTAGGTTAGGATAGGTTAGGTTAGGTTAGGTTAGGTTAGGATAGGCTAGGTTAGGTTGGGCTAGGATAGGTTAGGCTAGGTTAGGTTAGGTTAGGTTAGGTTAAGTTAGGTTAGGTTAGGTTAAGTTAGGTTAGGCTAGGTTAGGTTAGGCTAGGATAGGTTAGGTTAGGTTCGGTTAGGTGAGTTGATGCAGGTGTTCGGTAAGATGGTCGTGTGATTTTCTACCATGGGTGTGAACCGCATTACACAGTGGTGTCGGGGGAAGGTTTAAGGCATATAAGCTCAATGAGTCTCTCAGAGCGAGGAAAAGTGTTTCTATTCGGAAATCGAGTAAATATTTCTACCATGGGTGTGTTTACCAACAAGAAAATAATGTTCGATTTTACGATAAAAGTTTTCAAAACTAATTTGGAAATATCCAAAAATGGAGTCGTTCAAAGTAATTCTGGAGTACTCTAATGTATTTTGGAAGTGTTCCAATATATTTTAGGTTAGGTTAGGTTAGGTTAGGATAGGTTAGGTAAGGTTAGGTTAGGTTAGGTTAGGATAGGTTAGGCTAGGATAGGTTAGGTTAAGTTAGGTTAGGTTATGCTAGGTTAGGTTAGGTTGGGTTAGGTTAAGTTAGGTTAGGTTAGGTTAGGTTAGGATAAGTTAGGTTAGGTTAGGTAATGTTAGGTTAGGTTAGGTTAGGTTAGGTAAGGTTAGGTTAGGTTAGGATAGGTTAGGTTAGGTTAGGTTAGGTTAGGTTAGGGTAGGTTAGGTTAGGATAGGTTAGGTAAGGTTAGGTTAGGTTAGGTTAGGATAGGTTAGGTTAGGTTAGGTAATGTTAGGTTAGGTTAGGTTAGGTTAGGTAAGGTTAGGTTAGGTTAGGATAGGTTAGGTTAGGTTAGGTTAGGTTAGGTTAGGGTAGGTTAGGTAAGGTTAGGTTAGGTTAGGTTAGGTTAGGTTAGGTTAGGTTAGGTAAGGTTAGGTTAGGTTAGGTTAAGTTAGGTTGGGTTAAGGTTAGGGTAGGTTAGGTTAGGTTAGGTTAGGTTAGGTTAGGTTAAGGTTAGGTAGGTGTGTGTGTGTGTGTGTGTGTGTGTGTTAGGTGGTCATAGAGTTTTGTGAATGTCTTGATTATAGTGATTTTAGTGGATTTGAGATGCATTTGTGGATGTGAAATGTGATTTTGTGTTTGTTCAGAAGAGGTGTGTAGGGAGATGGGTGAGTGGATGTGAAGAAATGCGGGTGAGATGGCGAGATGTATGGGGAGGGTTGTAATTAGAAATATGGGGAGATTTTACTGAATATAAAGTTAATGTGTGAATATTTTAAAAAAAGAAATTATAGAAATGAAAAGTTATGATATATTGGAAAGAATGGAGGGTGTTGAAACATGTCGCAATAGTTGGGTAGTTGATGCGAGTATAATATTAATTTATGTGGATACAAGGAGATGGGTATGGAGAGGATTTTATTAGAATTTTAGTACTGTAGGGAGGAATGTGTATTACTTTTAAGATTCAGTAAAAAGAAGGGGAAAAAATGTGAATAAATTGGTAATTGATGAGGGTTGTGGGTAATGTAGTCGAATTAGAGATACCGAAAAAGATGATATAAGTGGGTTGTTTTTGTGACTTTTTCTGATGTACTGTGTCCCCTTATTAACTTTAATGAACTAAAAGGGTTAAAACGAGAAAAAATTGTGGGTTGTGGGATGTTGTGGGTTGTGGGTGTTGTGGGTGCTGTGGGTTGTGGGTGTTGTGGGGTGTTGTGGGTTGTGGGTGTTGTGACTTTCTGATGTACTGTGTCCCCTTATTAACTTTAATGAACTAAAAGGGTTAAAACGAGAAAAAATTGTGGGTTGTGGGATGTTGTGGGTTGTGGGTGTTGTGGGTGCTGTGGGTTGTGGGTGTTGTGGGGTGTTGTGGATTGTGGGTGTTGTGGGTGTTGTGGGTTGTGGGTTGTTGTTGTTGTGACTTTCTGATGTACTGTGTCCCCTTATTAACTTTAATGAACTAAAAGGGTTAAAACGAGAAAAAATTGTGGGTTGTGGGGTGTTGTGGGTTGTGGGTGTTGTGGGTGCTGTGGGTTGTGGGTGTTGTGGGTTGTGGGTGTTGTGGGTGTTGTGGGTTGTGGGTTGTTGTTGTTGTGACTTTCTGATGAAATTAGTTAAAACGAGAAAAAATTGTGGGTTGTGGGTGTTGTGGGTGTTGTGGGTGTTGTGGGTTGTGGGTTGTTGTTGTGACTTTCTGATGTACTGTGTCCCCTTATTAACTTTAATGAACTAAAAGGGTTAAAACGAGAAAAAATTGTGGGTTGTGGGTGTTGTGGGATGTGGGTGTTGATCTTAGTTTATGGTGATTTTGGTGGTGTTTTGAGTGTCTTCAGTGGTGTTTTAGTAGTATTAAGTGGTGTATTTGGGAGTACTCAAATTGTGTTTTTTGGAAGTGTTTCAGTGTTGATTGGAAATGTTCAAAGGTGTTTTTGAAGATGTTCAAGAGTGTTTTGAAGGTGTTCAAGGGTGTTTGAAGGAGTTGAAGGGTGTTTTGATTGAATTCAGCGGTGTTTTTAGTAGTATTCAGTGGTGTAATTGGGAGTACTCAAATTGTGTTTTTTGGAAGTGTTTCAGTGTTGATTGAAAATGTTCAAAGGTGTTTTTGAAGGTGTTCAAGAGTGTTTTGAAGGTGTTCAAAGGTGTTTATGTGAGTATTCAAATGATTTATGAGAGTGTTTTGGTGGTGTTCAAAGTAAAAGTGTTTGAGTTAGTTCTTGTGATAATGTTGTGAAGTCTGGAGGAGTTTGGGGGGGGGGATGAGTTGTAATTTAATGAAATGTGTAAGTGTAGATAAATTAGAGATGTCAAATCTTATTTGGGAGTATTCAAAATGTTGTCTTGGAAGTGTTTCAGTGTTGTTTGGAAATGTTCAAAGGTGTTTATGTGAGTATTCAAATGATTTATGAGAGTGTTTTGAAGGTGTTCAAGGGTGTTTTGAGGTTATTCAAAGGTGTTTTTGAAGGTGTACAAATGATTATGAGAGTACTTATGAAGGTGTTCAAATGATATGCAAGAGTACTTATGAAGGTGTTCTGGGAGTATTCAGAGGTGATTTGGGGGTGTTCGAATGATGTTTTTGGAGTATTTCAGTGTTGTTTGGAAATGTATAAAGGTATTTTTGTGAGTATTCAAATGATTTATGAGAGAGTTTTGAAGGTGTTCAAAGTAAAAGTGCGTATTTAACTTCGTAATATGTAAAATTGTGACTAGTGAATTTAACGAAAGTGGATGTAAGCGATGTGGTGACTTTCTGATGTACTGTGTCCCCTTATTAACTTTAATGAACTAAAAGGGTTAAAACGAGAAAAATTGTGGGGTTATGAGTGAAAATTGTGAGGTGTTGGTTGGAGTGTGAGGGTTTGGGAGGGTGGGGAGAAGGTTACTTCGTGGGGAGTGACCTGAGATGAAATAGTTAAAACGAGAAAAATGTCTAGACTTGTGTTGTAAAGAAATTGTGGGTATTAACGAAAAAAAAATGTGACTTTCTGATGTACTGTGTCCCCTTATTAACTTTAATGAACTAAAAGGGTTAAAACGAGAAAAATTGGGGTTAAGAGTGAAAATGTTTTCCCTATGATGTAGGTACTATATCCCCTTATTAACTTTAATGAACTAAAAGGATCGACAAGATTCAGCCTGTGTGCGCGGTCATCACGTGACGTCACTGACAGAAGGTAAGTGTCCCCTTATTAACTTTAATGAACTAAAAGGGTCGACAAGATTCAGCTTGTATGTGACGTCACTGACCGCCGAGTAAACACCCTTCTTAGTTCATTTGACTTGTTTAGACCTGTAGTAAGCATGCTTACCCCCAGAGGGGGGAATCCAAAAACTTGGTAATATTGAGAAATTTTTGGGGGTTGGGGGGGTGAAAGTGGGAGGGGGATCCAAGGTGATGGAGAATTTCGAAAACCCCATAGGGGGAATCCAAAAACTTGATCCAAGGAATTGGAGAATTTCGAAAACCACATAGGGGGGAATCCAAAAACTTGGTAATATTGAGAAATTTTTGGGGGTTGGGGGGTGAAAGTGGGGCGGGGGGAATTTCGAAAACCACATAGGGGGGAATCCAAAAAACTTGTATTATCGAGAAATTTTTGGGGTTGGGGGGTGAAAGTGGGAGTGGGAACCTTAAAAATTTGATTCGAGGAGATCATAAGAATTTCGAAACCCCATAGGGGGAATCCAAAAAACTTGTATTATCGAAAAAAAAATTGGGATGGGGGTGAAAGTGGGAGGGGGAACCTCAAAAACTTCATCCAAGGAAGTAGAGTCTTTGTATTATCGAGAAAAAAAAATTTCGGAAAAATTTGGGATTGGGGGGGGGGGTCAAAGTGGGAGGGGGGAACCGAGGAGATGGAGAATTTCGAAAAACCCCATAGGGGGAATCCAAAAACTTGGTAATATTGAGAAATTTTTGGGGAGGAAGGCCTAAACCGGAAGGGACGCCCCAGAGGAAAAAATGACTACTTATATATATATATATATATATATATATATATATATATATATATATATATATATATATATATATATATATATATATATATATATATATGCATATATATATATATATATATATATATATATATATATATATATATATATATATATATATATATATATATATATATATATATATATGTATACAAGGAATTCGCAAGAGCAGGCGAAATATACACGAATTCCTTGCATTGTTAATATCTCTAGTAAGGTTGATGCATGCAGGTGATGAGATGAAAAAGCTGTAAGCCTTCTCCCTGAAAGCTGGCTGCCTTGGATCAAAGTCTAGCGCAAGCTGGACTCCAAGGTATTGGTCCAGTGTGCGTAGATTGGTAAAGCACTGCGTACCTTGTTCCAAGGTTCGTAGGTTCGAATCTCCTTCAGCCAGAGATCAGTGTTTGTATATATATATATCTATCTATATATATATATATATATATATATATATATATATATATATATATCTTAAACCTTTTGTACCATATTATGTAATAAAATATACCTATTAGTAAAAAAGAATGAAAAGATGGGGTGGTAGGGGAAGTGGAATATTTAAACGGCTTCAGGAAGATATCCAAATATTCTTCCTTGAAGCCTTTTTATCCAGTTCTTTGAGGCTATGGGTCCCACAATTTACAACAGAGGTGGACCCCATCCTACACACACACACACACACACACACACACACACACACACACACACACATACATATTTTTTTTTTTATTATCACACTGGCCGATTCCCACCAAGGCAGGGTGGCCCGAAAAAGAAAAACTTTCACCATCATTCACTCCATCACTGTCTTGCCAGAAGGGTGCTTTACACTACAGTTTTTAAACTGCAACATTAACACCCCTCCTTCAGAGTGCAGGCACTGTACTTCCCATCTCCAGGACTCAAGTCCGGCCTGCCGGTTTCCCTGAATCCCTTCATAAATGTTACTTTGCTCACACTCCAACAGCACGTCAAGTATTAAAAACCATTTGTCTCCATTCACTCCTATCAAACACGCTCACGCATGCCTGCTGGAAGTCCAAGCCCCTCGCACACAAAACCTCCTTTACCCCCTCCCTCCAACCCTTCCTAGGCCGACCCCTACCCCGCCTTCCTTCCACTACAGACTGATACACTCTTGAAGTCATTCTGTTTCGCTCCATTCTCTCTACATGTCCGAACCACCTCAACAACCCTTCCTCAGCCCTCTGGACAACAGTTTTGGTAATCCCGCACCTTCTCCTAACTTCCAAACTACGAATTCTCTGCATTATATTCACACAACACATTGCCCTCAGACATGACATCTCCACTGCCTCTAGCCTTCTCCTCGCTGCAACATTCATCACCCACGCTTCACACCCATATAAGAGCGTTGGTAAAACTATACTCTCATACATTCCCCTCTTTGCCTCCAAGGACAAAGTTCTTTGTCTCCACAGACTCCTAAGTGCACCACTCACTCTTTTTCCTTCATCAATTCTATGATTCACCTCATCTTTCATAGACCCATCCGCTGACACGTCCACTCCCAAATATCTGAATACGTTCACCTCCTCCATACTCTCTCCCTCCAATCTGATATTCAATCTTTCATCACCTAATCTTTTTGTTATCCTCATAACCTTACTCTTTCCTGTATTCACCTTTAATTTTCTTCTTTTGCACACCCTACCAAATTCATCCACCAATCTCTGCAGCTTCTCTTCAGAATCTCCCAAGAGCACAGTGTCATCAGCAAAGAGCAGCTGTGACAACTCCCACTTTGTGTGTGATTCTTTATCTTTTAACTCCACGCCTCTTGCCAAGACCCTCGCATTTACTTCTCTTACAACCCCATCTATAAATATATTAAACAACCACGGTGACATCACACATCCTTGTCTAAGGCCTACTTTTACTGGGAAAAAATTTCCCTCTTTCCTACATACTCTAACTTGAGCCTCACTATCCTCGTAAAAACTCTTCACTGCTTTCAGTAACCTACCTCCTACACCATACACTTGCAACATCTGCCACATTGCCCCCCTATCCACCCTGTCATACGCCTTTTCC
The DNA here is from genome assembly GCF_038502225.1 of Cherax quadricarinatus. Lineage (NCBI taxonomy): Eukaryota > Metazoa > Arthropoda > Malacostraca > Decapoda > Parastacidae > Cherax > Cherax quadricarinatus. The sequence continues at coordinate 15,630,638 of NC_091340.1, forward strand.
AAATCCATAAATGCCACAAAGACCTCTTTAGCCTTATCTAAATACTGTTCACTTATATGTTTCACTGTAAACACCTGGTCCACACACCCCCTACCTTTCCTAAAGCCTCCTTGTTCATCTGCTATCCTATTCTCCGTCTTACTCTTAATTCTTTCAATTATAACTCTACCATACACTTTACCAGGTACACTCAACAGACTTATCCCCCTATAATTTTTGCACTCTCTTTTATCCCCTTTGCCTTTATACAAAGGAACTATGCATGCTCTCTGCCAATCCCTAGGTACCTTACCCTCTTCCATACATTTATTAAATAATTGCACCAACCACTCCAAAACTATATCCCCACCTGCTTTTAACATTTCTATCTTTATCCCATCAATCCCGGCTGCCTTACCCCCTTTCATTTTACCTACTGCCTCACGAACTTCCCCCACACTCACAACTGGCTCTTCCTCACTCCTACAAGATGTTATTCCTCCTTGCCCTATACACGAAATCACAGCTTCCCTATCTTCATCAACATTTAACAATTCCTCAAAATATTCCCTCCATCTTCCCAATACCTCTAACTCTCCATTTAATAACTCTCCTCTCCTATTTTTAACTGACAAATCCATTTGTTCTCTAGGCTTTCTTAACTTGTTAATCTCACTCCAAAACTTTTTCTTATTTTCAACAAAATTTGTTGATAACATCTCACCCACTCTCTCATTTCCTCTCTTTTTACATTGCTTCACCACTCTCTTAACCTCTCTCTTTTTCTCCATATACTCTTCCCTCCTTGCATCACTTCTACTTTGTAAAAACTTCTCATATGCTAACTTTTTCTCCCTTACTACTCTCTTTACATCATCATTCCACCAATCGCTCCTCTTCCCTCCTGCACCCACTTTCCTGTAACCACAAACTTCTGCTGAACACTCTAACACTACATTTTTAAACCTACCCCATACCTCTTCGACCCCATTGCCTATGCTCTCATTAGCCCATCTATCCTCCAATAGCTGTTTATATCTTACCCTAACTGCCTCCTACATATATATATATATATATATATATATATATATATATATATATATATATATATATATATATATATATATATATATATATATACAAACAATAAGATCACATTAAACGGGTGATTTCAGAATATGCAAAACAACCACTGTGAAAGAATAGAGAAATTCCAAGTGCTTTCGTGACTACTCACATTATCAAGGAACAGTGTTCCTTGATAATGTGAGTAGTCACGAATGCGCTTGGAATTTCTCTATTCTTTCACAGTGGTTGTTTTGCATATATATATAAAACACGGGGAGAAGACTTGGGACTCATCCTCAATCCCTCCAAGTGTGAAATCATCACAGCAAACCAGGAAATAATCAATGCTGTGTGAAGCATCCTCCCGGAAGTCTCTACTACCACTCCGTCCAACAGTACCCTCTTGGGAGCACTGCTGGGTCACCAGGCCATTGACACAGTCCTCAAGGACAAATTGAATGACCTGATGAGAATGGAGGAGAGAATAAGCGATCTTGATGCACATGATGCTCTGTATCTCCTCACAAGGTGTCTTACTATGCCAAGACTCACTTACTTCCTGAGGTGTGCACCCGCTTTTGACAACCCAACACTCGGTGAATATTATGCACACCTGAGGTCAACCCTTAAGAAGGCACTGAACCTGTCACTAGAGGATCAGCAATGGGATCAGGCAGCCCTCACAGTGCGACTGGGAGGTATAGGGGTGCGCAAAGCAACGCATGTTGCTTTACCTGCTTTTCTGTCTTCGTGTTTGGCTTCCAGTGCATTAGTCAAGAAGATTGTCCCTGAACGCTTGAGAGACGTGGTAGGAGCTCAAGACCCCAGGTTTACTGAAGCAGCGATTCGGTGGGACACCCTTACAGACTCCGCCAGTAGACCAGCTCCTCCCAAAGAGCACAAACAGTCCCACTGGGACAAACCGATCATGGAAAAAATCGCCAACACAATGCTCTCCAACGCTTCAGGAAAGGACAAAGCTCGTCTCCTGGCAGTGAAGGCACCACAGTCAGGAGATTTCCTGTTAGCTGTTCCCAATTCTTCCTTGGGCACCCGTCTCGACCCACAGGCCATTCGGATTGGTGTTGCTCTTTGCCTAGCTGCCCCCATCCTCACCGAACATAGGTGTATTTGCGGCAGGGCGACAGCTGATCAATTCGGACTTCATGGTCTCGTGTGCCACACAGCAGAAGGGAAGTATGCCAGACATGAGGTCAATGACATCATAAAGAGAAGCCTCGCCACAGCCCGTTGCCCAGCTCAACGGGAACCCCAAGTACAGAGGTCCGATGGAAGTCAAAAGCATCCTGATGGAGCCACTATGCTACCCTGGAAGGATGGAAAGCAGATTGCCTGGGACTATACCTGTGCCGCCACATTGGCAGACACCTACTTGCCATACTCCGTAGTGGAAGGGGGTGGAGCTGCCAGCCACAGAGAGACCCAGAAGATCCGAAAATATGAAGACCTTTCCCCTTGCTATAACTTCATTTCAATAGGGTCGGAGACCCTTGGAGCATGGGGCAAGTGTGCTCTAAAGTTCCTTAAAGAGCTGGGTGAAAAGCTCATCATAGAAACCAAAAACCACAGGGCGACCAGCTTCCTCTTTTAGAGACTCAGAGTTGTGATCCAGAGAGGAAATGCCTGCAGCATTCTGAGCACGCGGCCCACCGCCGGGGAGCTGGACGAAGTATTCGAGATGTAGCTCTGAGTTACCTATGCTGTTTTGCTTTCTGTTGTATTTTTGTGAATGTTTGGCCAATGTATTTTGTCTTTTATATATATATATATATATATATATATATATATATATATATATATATATATATATATATATATATATATATATATATATGTCGTGCCGAATATGTAAAACTGGTCAATTAGCAAGAACTCATTTAAAATTAAGTCCTTTCTGGAATTTTCTCTTATACGTTTAAAGATATATTTTTTTCATTAATGTTAGTGCAAAAATTTTTAATTTTACACCAAAAGAATCTTAGAAAACTTACCTAACCTTATTATAACAAGAGCAATTTATTTTAGCCTAACCCAACTAAATATATTTTAATATGTTTACAATAATTTAGTACTAAACAAACACAATCAAATATATTTTTTTCGTTAGGTTCAGAATGATTTTGGCGAAATTATTGCATACACAAATTTTCACTTGTCCTATATGGCAAGATGAGCGTTGTTATTTAAGCCAAGATCGCAAGTTCTGCCTATTCGGCACGACATATATATATATATATATATATATATATATATATATATATATATATATATATATATATATATATATATATATATATATATATATATATATATATATATCTAATATACATACATACATATATATATATATATATATATATATATATATATATATATATATATATATATATATATATATAATATACATACATATATATATATATATATATATATATATATATATATATAGATATATATATATATATATATATATATATATATATATATGTATGTATGTATATTAGATATATATATATATATATATATATATATATATATATATATATATATATATATATATATATATATATATATATATGTCGTGCCGAATAGGCACGTCGGCCGTTTCCCACCGAGGCAGGTTGACCAAAGAAGAAAGAAAAACCCAAAAAGAAAGAAAAATACTTTCCTTATCATTCAACATTTTCACATCACTCATACATAATCACTGTCTTTGCAGAGGCACTCACATACGACAGTTTAGACGTCCCTCTAAACTGCCAATATCCCAAACCTCTCCTTTAAAGTGCAGGCACTGTACTTCCCATTTCCAGGACTCAAGTCCGGCTAACCGGTTTCCCTGAATGCTTCACACAGCATTACCCTGCTCACACTCGAACAGCTCGTCAGGTCCCAAAAACCATTCGTCTCCATTCACTCTTATTTAACACTATCACTCACGCTTGCTGGAAGCCCAAGCCCCTCGTCCACAAAACCTCCTTTACCCTCTTCCTCCAACCTATTCGGGGAAGAACCTTACCCCGCCTTCCTTCCTCTACAGATTTATACGCTCTCCGAGTCATTCTACTTTGATCCATTCTAAATGACCAAACTACCTCAACAACCCCTCTTCAGCCCTCCTTTCCAGTAACTCCACACCTCCTAATTTCCCAACTAAGAATTTTCTGCATAACATTTACACCACACAATGCCCTTAGACACGACATCTCCACTGCCTCCAACCGCCTCCTCGCTGCAGCATTTACAACCCAAGCTTCACACCCATATAAGAGTGTTGGTACCACTATACTCTCCTACATTCCCTTCTTTGCCTCCATGGATAACGTTTTCTTTTTCTTTTTTTTTTTGTCTCCACTGATGCCTCAACGCACCACTCACCTTTTTTCCTTCATGAATTCTATGGTTAACCTTATCCTTCATAAACCTATCCGCTGATAAATCAGCTCCCAAATATATGAAAACATTCACTTCTTCTATACTCCCTCTCTCCAGTATGATATCCAAATTTTCATTATCTAAATCGTTTGATACACTCATTACCTTACTTTTATTTATGTTCACTTTCAATTTTTTACCTTTACACACCTTCCCAAACTCATCTACTGATCTTTGCAACTTTTCTTTAGAATCTCCCATAAGCACAGTATCATCAGCAAAAAGTAACTGTGTCAATTCCCGTTTTGTATTTGATTCCCGATAATTTAATCCCACCCCTCTCCCGAACACCCTAGTATTTACTTCTTTTAAAACCCCATCTATAAATGTATTAAACAACCATGGTGACATTACACATCCCTGTCTAAGACCTACTTTTACCGGGAAGTATTCTCCCTCTCTTCTACACACCCTAACCTGAGCCTCACTATCCTCATAAAAACTCTTAACATCATTTAGTAACTTACCACCTATTCCATATACTTGCAACATCTGCCACATTGCTCCCCTATCCACTCTATCATATGCCTTTTCTAAATCCATAAATGCAATGAAAACTTTCCTACCTTTATCTAAATACCGTTCACATATATGCTTCAATGTATACACCTGATATACATATCCAATACCCATTCTAAAGCCTCTTCGCTCATCTGCAGTCCTGTTCTCTGTCTTACCTCTAATTCTTTCAATAATAACCCTACCGTACACTTTACCTGGAATGGTTGGTATTTTTGTTTAAAAATGTATGAAAGAGGTGAAGGTACCTAGGGATTGACAGAATGCATATGTAGTTCCTTTATATATATAGGGAAGGAGGGTAAAAAAGATTGTGAAACTTATAGGGGAATAAGTTTATTCCCCTATAATTTTTACAATATCTTTTGTCCCCCTTCCCTATATACAAAAGAATTATATACTCTCTCTGCCAATCCCTAGGTACTTTCCCCTACCAGTATTAGATGCTTCCGTTACCTGGAGTTTACCTGGAGAGAGTTCCGGGGGTCAACGCCCCCGCGGCCCGGTCTGTGACCAGGCCTCCTGGTAGCCGATACTTCCGGTAGGAGATGCTTCCGGTAGATGCTACCAGTAGCAGATGCTTCCGGCAGATGCTATCAGTAGTAGATGCTTCCGGTAGCAGATGTTCCCATGGATACACCTACATCTATATATATATATTTACATCCTTTAACGTCTTAACAAACTCGGATGTTTTGATATGTTGATCTGTCTGCTTCTCCAATAACAAACTAAAGACAGGATCGATTAAGCTTTATCCAGGAAATCCACAAATGATTTTTACAGACTGAAATGCAGTATTTTATAATGGTTTAAGTAGGCACATAAATGTTATAAGCTGTCACTGATAATCACCTATAAAGATTTAACTCTGGAGAAAGCAGCAGTACCATCTAACTTATTGTGGCAGCCAAGAATAAAAATCCACGTTGCTCTCTCTCTTACATCATGACATGCTTTGCAACGGCTATGCTAATTTTAGTCATTCTCTTCTTTACAAGGTGTGGATCGGTTTCCCCATAATATTCTTGAACGTCAGTGTGTTCGTGACGGTGCTTCCAGTCATCCGTCAACCTCTGGAGGTGATGATGGCAGTGATCATCATCATCACAGGTCTTCCAGTCTACTACTTCACCATCCACAGACACAACAAACCAAAGAAGTTACTCCAGGTTATGGGTTAGTCAGCCAGACACTCTGAACCAAGCTTAATAATTGCAATATTATTATTATTATTATTATTATTATTATTATTATTATTATTATTATTATTATTATTATTATTAATTTTAGCCATATTTACCATCTCTCACTATGGTATAGTAAATAAAAAACTTTACCATCATTTATTCACTTGCTGTCTTGCCAGAAGTGTTTGTACCTCGCAGTTCAAACAACCTTCCTAACTGCAACTTTCCCACCCCTTGTTCCCACCCCTTGTTCCCACCCCTTGTTCCTACCCCTTGTTCCCACCCCTTGTTCCCACCCCTTGTTCCCACCCCTTGTTCCCACCCCTTGTTCCCACCCCTTGTTCCCACCCCTTGTTCCCACCCCTTGTTCCCACCCCTTGTTCCTACCCCTTGTTCCCACCCCCTGTTCCCACCCCTTGTTCCCACCCCTTGTTCCTACCCCTTGTTCCCACCCCATGTTCCCACCCCTTGTTCCCACCCCTTCTTCCCACCCCTTCTTCCCACCCCTTCTTCCCACCCCTTCTTCCCACCCCTTGTTCCCACACCTTGTTCCCACCCCTTGTTCCCACCCCTTGTTCCCACCCCTTCTTCCCACCCCTTCTTCCCACCCCTTCTTCCCACCCCTTGTTCCCACCCCTTGTTCCCACCCCTTGTTCCCACCCCTTGTTCCCACCCCTTGTTCCCACCCCTTGTTCCTACCCCTTGTTCCCACCCCCTGTTCCCACCCCTTGTTCCCACCCCTTGTTCCTACCCCTTGTTCCCACCCCCTGTTCCCACCCCTTCTTCCCACCCCTTCTTCCCACCCCTTCTTCCCACCCCTTCTTCCCACCCCTTCTTCCCACCCCTTGTTCCCACACCTTGTTCCCACCCCTTGTTCCCACCCCTTGTTCCCACCCCTTCTTCCCACCCCTTCTTCCCACCCCTTCTTCCCACCCCTTGTTCCCACCCCTTGTTCCCACCCCTTGTTCCCACCCCTTGTTCCCACCCCTTGTTCCCACCCCTTGTTCCCACCCCTTGTTCCCACCCCTTGTTCCCACCCCTTGTTCCCACCCCCTGTTCCCACCCCTTGTTCCCACCCCTTGTTCCTACCCCTTGTTCCCACCCCCTGTTCCCACCCCTTGTTCCCACCCCTTCTTCCCACCCCTTCTTCCCACCCCTTCTTCCCACCCCTTCTTCCCACCCCTTGTTCCCACACCTTGTTCCCACCCCTTGTTCCCACCCCTTGTTCCCACCCCTTCTTCCCACCCCTTCTTCCCACCCCTTGTTCCCACCCCTTGTTCCCACCCCCTGTTCCCACCCCCTGTTCCCACCCCTTGTTCCCACCCCTTCTTCCCACCCCTTGTTCCCACCCATTGTTCCCACCATTTGTTCCCACCCCTTGTTCCCACCCCTTGTTCCCACCCCTTGTTCCCACCCCTTGTTCCCACCCCCTGTTCCCACCCCTTGTTCCCACCCCTTCTTCCCACCCCTTGTTCCCACCCCTTGTTCCCACCCCTTGTTCCCACCCCTTGTTCCCACCCCTTGTTCCCACCCCCTGTTCCCACCCCTTCTTCCCACCCCTTGTTCCCACCCCTTGTTCCCACCCCTTGTTCCCACCCCTTCTTCCCACCGCATCTTCTGAGTACAAGAGTATATAATAAATTTACATTGTTTATGTTAAATATATGTCAGGAATTTTTTATCTATGCTACTACGCTCAGTGATAATGAAGATATCTGCATAAAAAAAATATTTTTACTTATGGGATAAGGCATCTTTGGATACGGTAATTCCCAAGCAACAGAAACTTTTGCAACACTGGAAAGAAACTCTTTGAGCTCCTGTAGATGGAAAATTTGACTATATTTTCATCATCTTACCGAAGTTTCTTTGCTCAGGCTGACAGCTTCGAGCACTATGTAAACCCATCTTGTGTAAGGGAAAATTTCAGGGAGACATATCAAGGTTTTCGTTCCCACTATGTAACTGTCATAGAACAGAGTAACAACCACATTGTTGTTACCTCCAATTTTGCTAAATAATAAAAAAAAGAGTACAAGCATTGTTCTTTCCACTTCTTGACTCATTTCCCGTTACCTCATGTCTCTGAATTCATTCATAAATGGTATCTTGTTTACAATCAAACAACTCATCAAAGTCTATAAACACTTGTCTCCTGGTGATTAATCCTTCAAACTTGATAAAAAATGATCAGTCTTTTAATCTAGAACAGGTTTGGGTTAGGTAGAGATTTGCCTGTACTTCCGGCCCTGGTCTTCTCCAGATGGTGACCCGGCGAATCTAGATTATTATTATAATCAAAAAGAAGCGCTAAGCCACAAGGACGACGTGAGTCTAGAGACTTAATGGAACAGGAAGTAACATCTGCAAGATGTCACATGTCACTTCAAGTTCCAGTATATAAATCTAATACGTTTTCTTTAAGCTAAGAGACTGACCCTAGTTCATCAAGGTTGTGGAATTAGTCTCAAAATACCTCTAGACTTGGACTGTTTCCAGGACTTTTCTCGCTTTTGTTTTTGACTGACAAAGACTGCTGAGGAAGCGAAACATTTTGTTAATAAAGGTGACTGAATGTTGCACCTGTCTTACTCATTGTATTCCACTTATAATGAGATATTTGGTACTTGATTGACACGGCAACACCATGGTATTATGGTATCATGGTAAAAGGGTTGTCTTCAGCAACTCTTGTTAACAACTGTTTAGCATAATCTACTCCACTAGTGAGCCCAGCTCACATGTGACTTAATTCTAAACTGCTGCATCTGATCACCTTCCCTTAATTAAGGCTGAGGGACAATTGATACTATGTACAAATTTTAAAAATGTTATGCTAAATGTACTCATGGAGCTCCAAGTTCTCTTTAACTTATTATAAAAGTTGCGACTATTAATACATATGTATATTCTTTTCAGACAAAATGGAGTACTTGTGTCAGCTGCTGTTTCTTACAGTGCCGGAGGAGGACGTGTGAGCCACTACACAAGATTTCTCTGTTGTGCTGTCGAAATGGACGGAATTCTTGTTCAGTAGCCTGACACTGTGTGTTTAGTAACTGTAAACTTGACCAGTTCTGCTTCGCACTGGTGAACACTCCTCCAGATGGATCGAAAAAACTGGAACCGACCTCCGCATGAATCAGATACATGATCTATGTCAAGTAAGGCAACAGTGGCACTTCTCCGCTCCATGGAATATTACCCCATTCCAAACTACCATTCCTCCATTTCCCCCCAAACTACTTCTTAAATCACAACCAAAACTTCGCCTTGAAGCCAAACATGAGGCCTTAAGCTGTATTGATAACTTAGTCACACAGCAAATTATTTACGCTGATGGTTCTGTTCACCAGTCCACTGGTGCAGCTGGTAGTGCTGCTGTTGTCGTACAGAGTGATGGCTCTCTTAAAGAAATTGGAGCACGCATCAATAATTGGGCCTCTACCCTTCAGACAGAACTGTTTGCCATACTCCTTGCACTGAAATGCATCTATGTATCAAAGATTGACAGTTTAATTGTAACTGATTCTCTGTCATCCATAAATGCTCTCAACTCATTAAGCATAAATTGTGGCATGCTTGTGTCAGAAGCCAGACATAGGTATGGTAGGATTGTGGACAGTGGTGTCAGAGTGCACATGCTGTGGATTCCATCTCACATTGGTCTTCAGATGCATGATAGAACTGATAGATTGGCTAAGCTGTATGCTTTCAAAGAGGGAGTAGATTACAATCTTGGGTTGTCAGGTAGTAGTTTGAGAACAATAATACGAAAAGAACTTCAACTGAATTTTATGGACTTAAGGCTCAGGGAGATTGACACCAGTGAGTCCATCTATCATCATTCTATCATGCAGGATAAGCCACATGTCTATGGTGCATCCAACAAAATAAGCAGACTCTTGGATGTCACTACTGCCCGGCTCCGGCTGGGTTACAAGTATCTTTGGCAGGTTAAATCACCACCACCAGATGTAGACCAAACGAAATGTAAACTTTGCCAGATGGACTATTGTCACACCTTGTGTCATTATGTACTGGAGTGCGTCACCCCCTGCGTCATTATGTACTGGAGTGCGTCACACCCTGCGTCATTATGTACTGGAGTGCGTCACACCTTGCGTCATTATGTACTGGAGTGCGATAAAATTAATGAATTTAGAAACAACTCACTCAGAAGTGTTCAAGAAATGGCAAAGTATTTTATCCACAGTGGTATATTGCAGACCATTCTGGAGAAATACCCTGACTTTGCTAGCTGTAAATAAAGTATTACCACATGTGTGCATGTGTGCATGTGTGTGTGTGTGTGTGTGTTTGTGTTTGTGTGTGTGTGTGTGTGTGTGTGTGTGTGTGTGTGTGTGTGTGTGTGTGTGTGTGTGCATTCACCTAGTTGAGATTGCAGGGGTCGAGTCCAAGCTCCTGTGTGTTTACCTGGAGTTTACCTGGAGAGAGTTCCGGGGGTCAACGCCCCCGCGGCCCGGTCTGTGACCAGGCCTCCTGGTGGATCAGAGCCTGATCAACCGGGCTGTTGCTGCTGGCTGCACGCAAACCAACGTACGAGCCACAGCCCGGCTGATCAGGAACTGACTTTAGGTGCTTGTCCAGTGCTTGTGTGTGTGTGTGTGTGTGTGTGTGTGTGTGTGTGTGTGTGTGTGTGTGTGTGCGTGTTTGTGTGTGTGTTTGTGTGTGCGTGTTAGTTACCATTTTGTCCTAGGCACATGTCGATTAGACACTAGGCCTGTTGTATTTGCGAGTGTGTGTGTGTGTGTGTGTGTGTGTGTGTGTGTGTGTGTGTGTGTGTGTGTGTGTGTGTGTGTGTGTGTGTGTGTGTATGAGTGTGTGTGTGTGTATGAGTGGGTGTGTGTGTGTACTCACCTATTTGTACTCACCTATTTGTGGTTGCAGGGGTCGAGTCTTAGCTCCTGGCCCCGCCTCTTCACCGGTTGCTCTTCACCGGTATGAGTGTGTGTGCGTGTGTGTGTATGAGTTTGTGTATGTGTGTGTGTGTGTGAATTTGTATATGTGTGTGTGTATGTGTGTGTGTGTGTGTGTGTGTGTGTGTGTGTGTGTGTGTGTGTGTGTGTGTGTGTGTGACTCAACAATCAATATTTGCACCAATAACTCACTACAGTTGTGACCGGGTGTGGAAGTGTGAATTGCTCATTACACTATAATTTGTTCATGATTGTAGCCATGTATAAACGTAAGTAACCATTCTTACAGTACTCATTACCTTTGTAACTTGTGAGTTCATTACCTTGTACCTAGTTCAGCCATCAAAACTTTGGACCCCGGTCCCTGGACCCATTGTGTACCTCTGTAATCTGTAAATACCTTTGTAACTTGTCATGATTGTGACTAGACCTACCCGGAGTTCATTACCTTTGTAATTTGTGAGTTCATTACCTTTGTAAATTGTGAATTCATTACCTCTGTAACTTGCTCAGCTATCAAAACTTTGGAGTCCAGTCCCTGGACCAATTATGTACCTCTGTAATCTTTTGACTACCGCCCACAGGATGGGTATGGGGTGCATAATAAACATTAAACTAACTCCCAGTGAATGGTAGATTCAGCAGTTGTGCTGCTGTCTTCTACAGTCGAACGGGGACTCATTCAGATACAAAACTCTTTTAATATGCCTATAAGGCGTCCAGCGTGGACACATGAACGCTACTGAATAAACAAAAGTTTGTCAATGTGTATGCAGGAGCTCTTCGGACCTCACATACTGAACACTTGCTGAGGAAATCAGTCTGATTCAGGCAATGAGAGTGAGTGGAAACAGGTATCTCCTAGGGAAGCTACATACTACCTGCAGTGTCACTTCTTGTGAATATAGTTTATAATGTTTTATATGCTATGTAGTTTATCGTGTTTTAGCAGATGAAGAGCTATAATATGTTGAAATTCCTTGAAATCCTAATTTTATTTATGCAATCAGTTCTCTTGTCCACTTGTAGGGCACAGCAGGCTATTAAATATTCTCTCTTAATAAAAGTTGCCAGGGAGTTACACACACATGGAGACACACACACACATGCACACACACACACACACACACACACACACACACACACACACACACACACACACACACACACACACACACACACACACACACATGGTGAGTGCAGACGTGGGGGCACAAGGCTCCGAGAACCTTAGTGCAGTAACTGCTAGCAGTAATCATCGGTAGTGACAACGTCAGCGAACAATCCTACGAGTGATAACTAAAGTTATTAGTTAAAAAAAGTCGAGAGGAAGTCTGAAATCATTAATATTTCAAAGTGCCAAACCGTTGGGGGTCTACTAGGGACTGTTGCCACACAGATTCAAACATACAAAGATCAAAGTGAGTGTGGAAGCGGGTGTTCAAGAATTACCAGTGTTTGATTAACAAGTGAAATGTGGGGCACCATACGGTGAGAGTGAAAAAGTTAATAAGCAAAAGGAGAAAGAAAAAATAAAATATATAACAAGGGAAGGTGGCAGTAGTAGGCCTGCTGAAGCAGTGACATCACAACAAGTTGTGTGCCATTATACATATATAATGTGAAGTGTATATAATGTGAAGTGTATATTATCATAATTGAAAAGTGAAATCTCGTGAGGAACGCGGGATGTATGAGCATACATGGTTATAAACATCACGGGTGAAGGATCTCCAAAATAGTGATTTAAGGCCTATGTACGACGACTACATCATCAGCATCTGGCAACTTGTCACCGCACCGCTGCCAGTGCAAGTATTGCTCACCTGTTGAGGTTGTATGTTGCAGGGTTCTGAGTTCTGGTCTTGCATTACTGTTAGATACTGGTCACTCACTCCTGCAAGCTATTACAGAATTAGAGTAGAAATAGCATAGACGAGAGTGCAAGGAGTAAAGCGGTAGCGAGGGATAACGTCAGACACTTAAGCTGAGACAAGCTAAATTTTACAACCTAGCTACTTTCTGTATTTTATAAGTAGAATCGATAAGTGTTAGAAGTATTGGTAAGCTTTAGAATTACTGGTATTTACCACTATTTATTAGCAGTATGAATACTTAGAAGTGGGGGCGCATACACACACAGAAGGCAGAGAACACATGAAAATAGGGAGATTAGTCGCAGAGCCAGGAACGAGTATGCACAGGTAAGGAGGGAGGCCCAGCGACAGTATGAAAATAACATAGCATCGAAAATCAAGACTGACCCGAAACTGTTGTGTAGCCACATCAGGAGGAAGACAACAGTCAAAGACCAGGTGATCAGACTGAGGACAGAAGGTGGAGAACTCACAAGAAATTATCAGAAGGTATGTGAGGAGCTAAACAGGAGATTTAAGGAAGTATTTACAGTAGAGACAGGAAGGGCTCTGGGAAGACAGCATAGAAGGGAACATCAAGAGGGAATATACCAACAAGTGTTGGATGACATACATACAACCAAGGAGGAGGTGCAGAAGCTGCTAAGTGACCTTGATACCTCAATGGCGATGGGACCAGACAACATCTCCCCATGGGTCCTTAGAGAAGGAGCAGAGATGCTGTGCATGCCCCTACCACAATTTTCAACACATCCCTTGAAACTGGGCAACTACCTGAGAAATGGAGACAGCAAATGTAGTCCCCATATATAAGAAAGGAAACAGAAATGAGGCACTAAACTACAGACCTGTGTCTCTGACGTGTATTGTGTGCAAAGTCATGGAGAAGATTATCAGGAGGAGAGTGGTGGAACACCTGGAACAGAACAAGATTATAAATGAAAACCAGCATGGGTTCATGGAAGGCAAATCCTGTGTCACAAACCTTCTGGAGTTTTATGACAAGGTAACAGAAGAAAGACATGAGAGAGAGGGGTAAGTTGTCTGCATTTTCCTAGACTGCAGGAAGGCCTTTGACACAGTTCCCCACAAGAGATTAGTGCAGAAGCTGGAGGATCAGGCGCAAATAACAGGGAAGGCACTGCAGTGGATCAGGGAATACCTGACAGGGAGGCAACAACGAGTCATGGTACGTGAAGAGGTATCACAGTGGGCGCCTGTGACGAGCGGGGTCCCACAGGGGTCAGTTATAGGACCAGTGCTATTTTTAATATATGCAAACGACATGATGGAAGGAATAGACTCTGAAGTGTCCCTATTCGCAGATGATGTGAAGCTGATGAAAAGAGTTAAATCGGATGAGGATGAGGCAGGACTGCAAAGAGACCTGGACAGGCTGGACATGTGGTCCAGAAACTGGCTTCTCGAATTCAACCCTGCCAAATGCAAAGTCATGAAGATTGGGGAGGGGCAAAGAAGACCGCAGACAGAGTATAGGCTAGGTGGACAAAGACTACAGACCTCACTCAGGGAGAAAGACCTTGGGGTGACCATAACACCGAGCACGTCACCGGAGGCACACATCAACCAAATATCTGCTGCAGCATATGGGCGCCTGGCAAACCTGAGAATAGCATTCCGATATCTTAATAAGGAATCGTTCAAGACACTGTACACTGTGTATGTTAGGCCCATACTGGAGTATGCAGCACCAGTCTGGAACCTACACCTGGTCAAGCACATCAAGAAGTTAGAGAAAGTACAAAGGTTTGCAACAAGGCTAGTCCCAGAGGTCAGGGGAATGTCGTACAAGGAAAGGTTGAAGAAAATTGGACTGACGACACTGGAGGACAGAAGGGTCAGGGGAGACATGATAACGACATACAAGATACTGCGGGGAATAGACAAGGTGGACAGAGATAGGATGTTCCAGAGAGGGGACACAGGGGCAAGGGGTCACAACTGGAAGCTGAAGACTCAGACGAGTCACAGGGACGTTAGGAAGTATTTTTTCAGTCATAGAGTCGTCAGGAAGTGGAATAGCCTAGCAAGTGAAGTAGTAGAGGCAGGAACCATACATAGTTTTAAGAAGAGGTATGACAAAGCTCAGGAAGCAGAGGGGGAGAGGGCCTAGTAGCGATCAGTGAAGAGGCGGGGCCAGGAGCTGAGTCTCGACCCCTGCAACCACAATTAAGTGAGTACACGTACACACACAGGAACAAGCACTTGTAAAAGCTGTAGTACACATGCAAACACACACACACACACACACACACACACACACACACACACACACACACACACACACACACAGGAACAAGCACTTGTGAAAGCTGTAGTACACACGCAAACGCACACACATACACAGGATTTCACACCTTCCTGTGAACTGACAATCTAAACCTCACTCCTTCTCTCTCTCTCCCTCTCTCACTACCTGTCTCCCTCTCTACCTATCTCTCTCTACCTATCTCACTCTTTACCTATCTCTCTACCTATCTCTCTCTCTCCACCTATCTCTCTCCCCCCCTCTCCCATCTCTCCCCTCTAACATCTCTTCTCTCTAACACCTCCCCCCCTCTAACATCTCTCCCCCTCTAACATCTCTCCCCTCTCATTATCTCTCCCCTCTCCCTTTTCCCATCTCTCTCTCCTCCTTCCCTCTCTCTCTCCCCCTATCCTCTCTCTCCCCTCTCTCTCTTCTATCTCCCCCCTCTTTCCCCCTTCTCCCCCTCTCTCTCTCTCTCTCTCTCTCTCTCTCCCCCCTCTCTCTCCCCTCTCTTTGCCCTCTCTCTCTCTCTCTCTCTCTCTCTCTCTCTCACTCTCTCTCTTCACCCATTTCCCTTTTCACTCTCCCCCTCTCTCCTACTACCTTTCCCTTCTCTCTTTTTATTTTTTATTTTTTTTTACACAGGGTTTGACAAGGTTAAGGATCCCTAGCATTATTGACAAGCTATTTACAGGTTAAGGATTCCTAACTTTATTGGCAAGCTAAGAGCTGTTACCTACATCAGCTCATTTGAAAGCATTTTTATTGTTATGAGGCATACAAGTAGGGAACAGGATGAAGTTGGAGCCATCTGTGGGCCAGCATTTTCATTTGATCAACTGACTTTGTCTCGTTGACATCATTATACTATACGAATGTGTTCCATACTCGAGTCATCCTGGGTATATATGATCTCAGATGGAGTGATGTTCTGGAGAAGGGTACAGCGAGTGAAGTTGCTGCTTTCTGCCCGTCTTGTGGCATAAAAGCTTGTTTCACGCTGTCCTCGAAGTGGATCCAAGTGTGGTACTTTGACAATGTTGGCCTTGTACATAACAGTAAGGCCACCCACATCCCTCCTATGTTGAAGGCTCTGCTGAAATGACAGATCTATCCAGGATGGGTCCAGGCGAGAGATGAGACGTCTTGCTCTGTTCTCTACTCTGTCAAGCAGTCGCAGATGAGAGGAGGGGGCAGGCAAACCAAGAAAGTGGAGCATACTCAAGGTGTGAGCGTACTTGTGCCTCGTACAGAAATTTGCAACCCCTTCTGTCAAGCAGATGCGAGATACGGTGAAGTGCTGTAAGCTTCCTGCCTGCCTTGTTTGCAAGATTTACAACATGGTTCTTCATGGTTAGTTTGGAGTCAAATTTCATCCCTCTCTCTCTCTCTCTCTCTCTCTCTCTCTCTCTCTCTCTCCCTTTTTCCTTCTCACTCTCCCCCTCTCTCTCTCTCTCTACCTTCCCTTCTCTCTCTCTCTCTCTCTCTCTCTATCTATCTATCTATCTATCTCTTCCCCATTTTCCCTTCTCACTCTCCCCCTCTCCTGCCCTTCCCTTCTCTCTCTTTCCCCCTCTCTCTCACTCTCTCCCCCTTTCCCTTCTCACTCTCCCCCTCTCTCCTTCTGCCTTTCCCTTCTCTCTCTCTCTCTCTCACAAAAAATAAATGGTGGTGATGCGCAGGAACCAGGGATCAGATGAGAATGGTTCTGGTAGGGAGGAGTGGATGGAGGAGCAGTGAAAAAGGATGGAACAAGTGTGGGAGAGAAAATTAGGAGAGCTTTCTGAAAAAATGGAGAAAGAGCTCTCTGTGAAATTGGAAAAGAGGTTGGAGAAGGAGACAAAGAATTGGGAGGCACAAGTTGAAACTGTAGTGGCCAGGATAAGGGTCCTAGAAGTTGAGATAAATAGGCTGAAGCGAGTTACAGGGGCAGTGACCAGAGAAGACACAGCATATGAAGCTGAGAGGCCGAACAGGAAGGAAGGAGATATGAATTATGCTAAGGTCATATCAGCCTGCCAAGAAGGGCCATGGAGTGATAGGGAAGAACAGCTGGGTGCAGATGGAGAGGGTGATAGGTCGAATGCTGAGGAACAACCATGCTACCAAGAGCCACTGGAAAAATTAAGGGAGAAAATGACCACATACAGACAGGATCCAGAGTCACAGAGGGTGAGGCAATGGGAGGAAGAAAGGGCAAAATCAGTGTTTATCCATGGGCTTCAGCAGAGAGAGGAAAGGACACACACTGAAAGGCGGCAGGAAGAAAGAAAGGAGATTGAGAAAATCGTCACAGAAATAGGTGAAGAAGAGATGGACGAGATTGTATATTTTCAGAGAATATGGGGGGGGGTACTCGAAGGGGGGAAACCAACCGATCAAGCTGATTCTCAGGACAGAAACAGTGTGGAACAGGATCCTCCAAGAGAAACCACGGTTGAAATACTCGGAAGAGTACAAGAGGGTGTTCCTAGACAGAGATAGAACACAAACAGAACGACAGCAGTTGAGGGAGAGGACAAAAAAGCAAAAGGAGCTAGGAAAGGAGACAAGGATGGAACCAGCAGAGGTCAGTCAGAGCAGAGCAGAGCAGCAAGGGCAAGCACACACACAACTATCCTCAGAACTCCACAACCTATCACACCATTCCAACACAAACTACAATCCATACCCACAGCTTATACCAAACACCGAGCTATAGAATCCCACAGTACGCTACAAGGTCTCTCACCTTCACAGACCCCCCAAACCACAGTGTTGGAAAGGAAACTGAAGGTATGGTACACAAACACTGATGGAATAACAAATAAGTGGGAGGAGTGGCACGAAAGAGTCAAAGAGGCATCACCGGACATCATAGCTCTCACAGAAACCAAGCTTACAGGTATGATAACAGATGCCATCTTTCCAACGGGATACCAGATCTTGAGGAAAGACAGAGGGAACAGGGGGGGTGGAGGAGTGGCATTGCTGATCAAAAACCAATGGAATTTTAATGAGCTGGAGAGAGGAGATAGCGGAGAAGAAAGTGATTATATAGCGGGAACGCTTCACTCTGGAGGTCTCAAGGTGGTAATAGCAGTGATGTATAACCCACCACAGAACAGCAGGAGGCCAAGGCAAGAGTACGACGAGAGCAATAGAGCGATGGTTGACACACTGACTGCAGTGGCCAGAAGAGCTCATGCATGCAGGGCAAAGCTCCTGATCATGGGTGACTTTAACCACAAGGAGATCGATTGGGAGAACTTGGAGCCACATGAGGGCCAAGATACATGGAGGGCTAAGATGATGGAGGTGGTACTGGAAAACTTCATGCACCAACACGTAAGGGACACTACAAGAGAGAGAGGAGAGGATGAACCAGCAAGACTGGACTTAGTATTCACCTTGAGTAGTGCAGATATTGAGGACATCACATATGAAAGACCCCTTGGGGCCAGAGATCATGTGGTTTTAAGCTTCGAATACACAGTAGAGCTACAAGTGGAGGGGGAAGCAGGAAGGCCAGTACGAATGAAGCCAAACTACAAGAAAGCGGACTACACGGGAATGAGGAACTTCCTGAATGGGGTTCAGTGGGACAGAGAACTGGCAGGGAAGCCAGTTAATGAGATGATGGAATATGTAGCAACAATGTGCAAGGAGGCTGAGGAGAGGTTTGTACCCAAGGGAAACAGGAATAATGAAAAAGCCAGGATGAGCCTATGGTTCACCCAAGGGTGCAGGGAGGCAAAAACCAAGTGTGCTAGGGAATGGAAGAAATATAGAAGACAAAGGACCCAGGAGAATAAGGAGAGCAGTCATATTGCCAGAAACGAATATGCACAGATAAGAAGGGAGGCCCAAAGACGATATGAAAACAACATAGCAGCAAAAGCCAAATCTGACCCAAAACTGTTATACAGCCACATCAGGAGGAAAACAACAGTCAAGGACCAGGTAATCAGGCTAAGGAAGGAAGGAAGGAGGAGAGACAACAAGAAATGACCGTGAAGTATGTGAGGAACTCAACAAGAGATTCAAAGAAGTGTTCACAGAGGAGACAGATTGGGCTCCAGAAAGACGGAGAGGTGGGGCACACCACCAAGTGCTGGACACAGTGCACACAACCGAGGAAGAAGTGAGGAGGCTTCTGAGTGAGCTAGATACCTCAAAGGCAATGGGGCCAGATAACATCTCCCCATGGGTCCTGAGAGAGGGAGCAGAGGCGCTAAGTGTACCCCTAACAACAATATTCAATACATCTATCAAAACAGGGAGATTGCCTGAGGCATGGAAGACAGCAAATGTAGACCCAATCTTTAAAAAAGGAGACAGACATGAAGCACTAAACTATAGACCAGTGTCACTGACATGTATAGTATGCAAAATCATGGAGAAGATTATCAGGAGAAGAGTGGTGGAACACCTAGAAAGGAATGATCTCATCAACAGCAGCCAACATGGTTTCAGGGACGGGAAATCCTGTGTCACAAACCTACTGGAGTTCTACGACATGGTGACAGCAGTAAGACAAGAGAGAGAGGGGTGGGTGGATTGCATATTCTTGGACTGCAAGAAGGCATTTGACACAGTTCCACGCAAGAGATTAGTGCAAAAAAATGGAGGACCAAGCAGGGATAACAGGGAAGGCACTACAATGGATCAGGGAATACTTGTCAGGAAGACAGCAGCGAGTCATGGTACGTGGCGAGATGTCAGAGTGGGCACCTGTGACCAGCGGGGTCCCACAGGGGTCAGTCCTAGGACCAGTGCTGTTTCTGGTATTTGTGAACGACATGAATGACGGAAGGAACAGACTCTGAGGTGTCCCTGTTTGCAGATGACGTGAAGTTGATGAGAAGAATTCACTCGATCGAAGACCAGGCAGAACTACAAAGGGATCTGGACAGGCCGCAGACCTGGTCCAGCAATTGGCTCCTGGAGTTCAATCCCACCAAGTGCAAAGTCATGAAGATTGGGGAAGGGCAAAGAAGGCCGCAGACGGAGTACAGTCTAGGGGGCCAGAGTCTACAAACCTCACTCAAGGAAAAAGATCTTGGGGTGAGTATAACACCAGGCACATCTCCTGAATCGCACATCAACCAAATAACGGCGGCAGCATATGGGCGCCTAGCAAACCTCAGAACAGCATTCCAACACCTTAATAAGGAATCGTTCAGGACCCTGTACACCGTGTACGTTAGGCCCATATTGGAGTATGCGGCACCAGTTTGGAACCCACACCTAGCCAAGCATGTAAAGAAACTAGAGAAAGTGCAAAGGTTTGCAACAAGACTAGTCCCAGAGCTAAGAGGTATGTCCTACGAGGAGAGGTTAAGGGAAATCAACCTGACAACACTGGAGGATAGGAGAGATAGGGGGGACATGATAACGACATACAAAATACTGAGAGGAATTGACAAAGTGGACAAAGACAGGATGTTCCAGAGATTGGACACAGTAACAACGGGACACAGTCGGAAGTTGAAGACACAGATGAATCATAGGGATGTTAGGAAGTATTTTTTCAGCCACAGGGTAGTCAGTAAGTGGAATAGTTTGGGAAGCGATGTAGTGGAGGCAGGATCCATACATAGCTTTAAGCAGAGGTATGATAAAGCTCACGGTTCAGGGAGAGTGACCTAGTAGCGACCAGTGAAGAGGCGGGGCCAGGAGCTCGGACTCGACCCCTGCAACCTCAACTAGGTGAGTACAACTAGGTGAATACACACACACACACACACACGACACAGGACTGGGTGGAGGTGTCAGACCTGCCCAGTGTTACCTCATCAGTCACCAGTGATACTGAACCTGAGAGACTGCTTCACCAGGCGGAAGCTCCATGGAGAAGCCCACCAACCCATCTAGCTCTGAAAAGCTCGGAATGTTCAAGCACAGGAGTGTCACAGTCACCGCCCACTACAGCCACCTTAATGGGCAGGCAGAGGCCGCTGTTTGTGTGGGCAAGACAGCCTGTTGACCGACATAGTCTCCAAAGCTCTCTTGCTGTATCTCAACACGAACCTATGAGACATAAACCGTCACCCGCGAAGTTGACTACTGGGAGACAGCTACGTGAGACTGTACTTGGCGACCACTGGAAGGAAATACTACATTGCAGGGATGTGCAGATGTTGGGGACCGCAGAGAAGACCAAAGATAAGGTGGTATAAACCTTGGTAATTGATACAGACATACTGGTTTAAAAGTCGTGAGAAAACACCAGGACATTAATTAGAATAAAAACGTATGTCCTAGTGTTTCTTCATGTGTCTCTTTAAACTAAAGACAAAGTGCCTGGCGTATGCTCGCTTTTCAAGTGGATGGATGTGGACGTTAGCATACAAGACCTCAACCAAAAGTTGTGGAACAGGACACATGTGACTGTTGAGGCCGGGAGGCTCTTGCAGTAACGAGTAATCTAGATGGAGGTAGCTACCTATCAGAAACTGATGTTAGCTGAGGCCCGCGCGTATTTCTAGGCCCTATACATCCATCGTGGGTCCCACAGAAGGGTCCACTATTGTGGATGAGTCCCCACAGCTCATGGATGACAGCCTGGTAATCCCTGGGTCTTCTAGGAGAGCAGAACCCGAAGAATAAAAAGCCAATCTCTCTTGAAGAATACATACAATCATCAGTTATCTTTGTACATTTCATGTCTTCGCCATGTTTATCATTTGACACGATGTATGCTATTGTTGATTTTGTGAACTTAACGATTAATAGGGTACCCGTCGTTAAATCAGTACCTTGGTTCACTGGCCAATCACAGACAAGCCCACCAAAGCTGAAGCAACATGGTTCACTTGTGGTAAGCTAATTCAGTTTTGCCTGAATTCCTGGTTGAGCACGGTGCATTCTCTGGCTTCTGCTTTGCCATTTTTGTCACCGTGGTGTACACTTACTATCTCACCTCTGTACATAGTGTACATACTTGTATATATCTGGAAAATTATATCTGGTGAAGGAAAATACAAGTCATATACTATTACTGAGTATTGTTTGCTGCACTTTGAATCCCATTATGACCAGGACGCAGATCAAGCTATACCTGTGTTCGTAACAGTGGTGCATTCTTTTAACCTTCAGATTATTTTATATTTTACATTTACAGAATTTGCTGAATAACTGAAGTGAAGTGAATGGAACTAGAGATTCACTGCCCATCATTATGAAATGTGCTAAATAAAACATTTCTGCAGAAAAATCAACAACATTAGACGTACCAATGTCGTCACTGCTAGACTCTGTAAGTATCTCTTTGCAAAGATTCCAGAAATTTTTAAAGCCACAGGTGTCCCAACTCTCAACCTGCCATATTAGAGACACGAAGACGTAGAATAAAACGTGTGGAAACTCTTCACGGGAAGCCTAGATAGCTCAGTTGGGAGAGCGTTAGACTGAAGATCTAAAGGTCCCCGGTTCGATCCCGGGTCTGGGCAGATAAATATTTTAATTATCATCACTCAGAAAGGTTGCCACTCGGTGAGCTGGTTACTGTGACCGCCTCTTGCTGAGTTAGATAAGAGAGCTGGGGGTGTAGCTCAGTGGTAGAGCATTCGACTGCAGATCGAGAGGTCCCTGGTTCAATCCCGGGCGCCCCCTCACTCTCTTTATGGGGATGTTAAACATTGTCACATGTGTAGGTAACACATGTTATTAATGTGTAGACGACACCTGTCACTCACATTCAGTGATTATCAGCTTGTAAAAGGTATGCTGTTGCATTATTACAAACCTTTTCTAGGACCATTACCTCACTTTCTGCTATTTCTCCATTCTTTCTCGCATTTCACTCATTTTCTTTTATATGCTTCTCTTCCTTCCTTACTTCTTACATGCTCTTTTCTCCTACCTTTCCTTTCCTAGCTTCTCTCTAGCACCTTAATTAAAACACATACAGAGATATTCAGTACAAGCAACAGAGAGAGAGAACCGGGGTTGGGGATGGTGGTGGGGGGTTGCATGTTGGGGGTGAGGAAGATAGTGTTGGTACCCAGGGATGAAGTTGATATCCTTGGAGTTAGTGAGAAGAGGAAAAACAAGCAGATGAAGAGGACCACGCTGTTGTTGTGACTATTTTCCCAGAGGTTTAGTAACCAAGTAAAGCAGAATAGTCGCTATAACTTATTGTAACTGAGGTGTTTCTATGGGACCCACAATACTTGGATAATATGGAAGTACCTATTTATGCTAGGTGGATAGGGACAACAGCTGCAAGCAAACATGCACACCATTTTCACTTGTGCTGGAATGTAACTTAGGTCCTTCAGATACGATATGAATGCGCTACCACGTGAACCATGAAGTTTAAAACAGAGGCGTCCTAGGGATGTCTCACTGGGTAATAAGGTAGCACAGAGTAGATATGAAAGAGGTCACAATGCCAGTCACTAGTAACGCTGCTGGGTGAAGCTTAAGAATAGAAGCAGAAGATTTTGTTGGGATTATATACCCGTGGTGTTAGTAACTAAGGATAACCTACTACAGTCATGTCATCAGATCGTTTGCCTTATTTTCGTTAGGGTCTTTTAATCCTCTGTCTAAGGATGCGACCAACACCACTCATCTAACACTCAGGTACCTATTTACTGCTAGGTGAACAAATGAGGAGTAATAAAATATGCTCATCGTTTCCCATCGTTGTTATGGATTCCATGTCACATCAGGGACAGAGTAGATGATAATCTTGGGCTGTCAGTTAGCAGTTGGAAAACAATAATTGGAAGAGAACTTTAACTAAATTTCATTGACTTGAGACTGAGGGACACTGACAGCTGTCAGGAGCTACAAGTCCATGATATGTCACACAAAATAAGCAGACTATTGGATGTCGCTACCACCAGGCTCAGGCTGGGTTATAAGTATCTCTGGGAGGTTGAATCACCACCACCAGCTAATGTAAACAAAACTGAATTTAAACTTTACCAGACGGACAATGGTCACACCTTGCATTATTTTGTGCTAGAATGTGATCAAGTTAATGAATACCGAGACAATATTTTCAGAAATATTGAAGAAATGTAAATTACTTAATCCATAGTGTCATATTACCAACAATTCTGGAAAAATGCTCTGATTTTGAAATGCCTACCGTAAATAACGCATAACCACTTCATTCCAGCATAAATAACTCATTACGACTGTAACCAGGTATGAACATGTAAACAGTTCATTACCAGTGTAACTTGAGCTCTCAGATCTTTGCTGCTCAGTCCCTGGACCCATTATATACCTCTGTAATCTTTCGACAGTCACCCACAGGATGGGTATTGGGTATACAATAAAGGTATTAAACTATCTCACGTTTCGCCCGTCCCTCAGTGAGAGCTCTGAAGCTGTTACCAACTGAGCCACGACCACTCGTAGAAGAAAACATATGTTAGGAATGCCTAGACATCTCACCTGGGAGAACGTCAGGGTGAAGATTTAAAGGTCCCCTGTTCGAGCCCGGATCTTGGCAGATTTAATGTTTCAAGTGACATAACACAGCATCCCATAACACGGGCGGGAATAAAACCCGCGATCAGAGAGTCATATAGCTCCAGACCGACGCCCTAGCCACTGAGTCAGCTGGTTACAATAAAATTCATCCAGTTAGTTACATTTATATAGCATAGGAAGGTTAGCATAAGCACCACTGTGGCCGCAAAGCCGTCATCATGACTCATAATGACGGCTTTGAGGGGACTTGAGCTAGAGTTTGTGACGGTCACGTTGGCGGGAGATTTGTCTGTAAAACCTTGCATTTGTGGTCACAGTGGTGCCTTTGCTAACCTTCCTATGGTGTATAAATATACCTAGTTGGATGAATCTTATTGTAGCCAACTGGCCCAGAGCCTAACCCTTCGGTCTGGAGTTTTACGTCTCTCTTACCGCGGGTTCAAGCCCCGCCTCTGGTATGGTTTGTTTGCAATCGTGTCATTACGATTTCGTGAATAACGCAGGATCCTTATTTCCCACACAGTGACCTGGGTATTATGACTGTCTCCTGCGGGAGGTGAGGCAGGAGGGAGCGCAGCATTCCACGGGTCCCTGGTTGGGGAGTTTTGGGTTATTGTTAATAAATGACTGTAGCCATAACCATCACCAGCTCTGCCCTCGATCAGAGAATGTCGAGTCCTCAGGTCAATATATATATTATGGTATAGTGAACGCTTACGTTAAGAACTTCCCTGGTGAGTTGTTGCAGTTCGCTTGTATAACACTGCTGTAAGTCTTGATACAAGCCCATTGGACCCTTTTGTTATATTAAGTCCAAAAAAAACACCTGTTCAAGTTTGAATAATTACAAAACATATGACTATATTGTTGTTTATTTACAAGTTTCCACTAGATGAAGGTTTAGCGCTTCTTTTTTGATCATAAACAAAATTCCACTAGATGATTTTGAGTATTAAATGTCTGGCTTATTCCAGGAGACAACTGGATGAAGAAACTGTCTTCGTGGAGATTGTAATACCAATGTTTTTGTATTAACGTTGGTAGAATTACCGACAATATGTTAAGTAAAAGGACACAAGTGCAACTAATTTAACATTTTACTGATCTAACGTTTCGCTTTCCAGGAGCTTTATCAATTCGTTACGGCTTGACAAAGCTCCTGGAGAGCGATACGTTGCCACAATAAAATGTCACGTTAGTTGCACTTGTGTCCTTTTACTTAACAATATTTTCTCTGTTTTCATTTCTTTAGCTGTTATATCCCTTACATCACCGTGTACAAGTACATAAAGTAAATGTATTGTTATTATTATTATTATAATCAAAAAGAAGCGCTAAGCCACAAGGGCTATATAGCACTGCAGGGTAGGGAAGGAAGCGAGGGTATTGGGCAGTAGAAGGGAGGAGGGATGATTAGTAGGTTACAGAAAACAGCGAGGCAGGGGATAGTGTGGGGGTAGAGGGCAGCAAGAGATTGAGGTAGAAAGGGCTGAAGGTATCATCAGAGCTTGTGAAGTAAATCAGTTGTTGTCAAAAAGTCAATGAGAGAGTCTGGATGAAAGGTGGGTCCATCAGCGAGAAGGGAAGGTAAAGAGAGAGCAGCGGAGCGAAGACGACGTTGGAGGTATATTCTGCGTGCTCGTTGATAAAGTGGGCAGTCTAATAGAATGTGGCTAACCGATAATGGAACCTGACAATTCTCACAAAGAGGAGCAGGGCGCCTCTCCATGAGATAACCATAAGCAAGACGAGTATGGCCAATGCGAAGATGGGAGAGAGTAGTCTCCCAACCTCGACACTGGTGAAAAGAAGACGGCCAGTAACCTATACTCGGTTTAATAGATTGAAGTTTGTTACCGAGCAGAGTAGACCAACGTTGTTGCCAACGGGTGTGAAGGTGGGTAGCTATTGCAGCAAAATAGTGCGTATATGGAACACCTCTATATGAAACTGGTAGGTCATGTACTGCTGACCGCGCAGCAGTGTCCGCCTCTCCATTGCCCTGTATGTCAACATGACCAGGGACCCAACAAAAAACAATATCTTTATGCTTGGAAGAGATGCGGCATAGCCAAAGTTGGATACGGAAGACTAAGGGGTGAGGTGTATCAAATTTCTGTATAGCCTGTAAAGCACTAAGGGAGTCTGAGACAACCACAAATGATGACACAGGCATAGATGCAATACGGATAAGTGCTGCAAGAATGGTATGCAATTCAGCAGTAAAGATACTAGCCGAAGATAGTAAATGCCCTCGTACGACGCTGTCCAGAAACATTGCTGCGAATCCTACGCCGTCAGAAGACTTAGAGCCATCTGTGTACACTGCAATGGCATGAGAATGAGAGTGGAAGTGGTTAAGAAAAAGAGAGAGGGAAGCTATCGTAGACAGTTGGGCTTTCGAGCAAGGGAGTGAGAAAGAACAGACTCGAACAGCTGGAACTTCCCAGAGGGGTAGGGAAAAGGGAGATGCTACATGAACATAGAGAGGTGGTAATTGAAGAGAAGACAAGAGTGAAATAGGCGATGAGAGAAGGGAAGGAGCAAACAGGGGCGGCGAACAAATAAAGTCTACTAATATCGGTGACCATTCTATAAATGGAAGGATTGTGGAGATCATGAGAGCGTACATAGTAGCAAAAGCAATGGGCATCATGGCGATCGGATAAGGATGGAACGTTCGCTTCTGCATAGAGGCTCTCAACAGGAGAAGAGCAAAAAGCACCAAGACATCAACGTAATCCTTGGTGATGAATGGAGTTAAGGCTAGAGAGAGTAGCAGGAGAGGCCGCTGAATAGATCTGGTCACCATAATCAAGTTTCGATAAAATGAGGGCGGAATGTAGGCGAAGGAGAGTTCGACGATCAGCTCCCCATGAAAGATGACCAAGGGTTTTAAGAAAGTTCAGCCGGCTGTGACAAGTTGCCTTCAGAGAGGTAATGTGAGGTTTCCAGGATAACCTACGGTCAAAGAGGAGGCCTAGAAACCTGACTGTATCACGTTCAGGGATACGGGAGCCATAGAGGTACAAAGGATAATCGGAGATGACAGAGCGTCTAGTGAAAGTAATTTGGTGAGTTTTGGTACTGGAAAATTTAAACCCATGTGTGGTGGCCCAATTGGAAACACGGTCGACCGCACGTTGGAGAGAAACTGTAATGAGGTGACAGTCAGCGCCTGCACATGCAATAGCGAAGTCATCAACATAGAGTGATGACCAAATATTGGATGGAAGACTAGAGGCCAAATCATTTATAGCAAGGAGAAAAAGTGTTGTGCTCAGAACACATCCCTGGGGGACACCTTCAGCTTGGATAAAGTCCGGGGAGAGCACATTATTAACCAGAACACGGAAATGTTTGTCAGTTAAAAAGTTCTTAAGGAAGGATGGTAGATTGCCTCGAAGGCCTAAGGAATGGGCTTTGACCAAAATATTATACCTCCAAGTTGTGTCATATGCCTTCTCAAGGTCAAAAAATATGGCAATAACTGAGTGGTTATTTGCAAAGGCATTACATACGTATCCAAGCGTAGTAAGGGGTCTATGGTAGAACGGCCTTCACGAAAGCCATATTGACAAGTGGAGAAACTGATGTGTGTCTCTAAATACCACACTAAACGTCTATTTACCAGGCGTTCCATCACTTTGCAAACTGCACTGGTAAGAGCAATGGGACGATAGTGGGAGGCTTCATGTCCTGTAGTACCCGGTTTGCAGAAAGGGAGAACAATGGCAGATTTCCACAGCTGTGGAAGAACTCCCTGTGACCAAATAAGATTGAAAAGGCGTAATAGGACTGCAAAGGCTGATTGATGTAAATGTTGTAGCATACGAATATGAATGTCGTCGGGCCCAGCTGCCGATGATCGGCAAGCTGAGAGTGTTGCCTCCAGTTCCTGAAGTGTAAAACGCACATTATACTGTTCTTCTCTGAGAAAAGAAAAGTCCAAGGGTGCTAACTATCTGGCAGACTTTGAGGAAAGAAACGAGGGGCATAGATGGAGCCCCTGAGAAATACGAACCAGATGATTGCCAATTTCATTGGCAACATCTAGTGAGTTTTCTATATCAACATCGGCAACCCGCTGAACAGGAGCCGGGTCAGGAGAATATTTACCACTCAGTTTTCGTACTTTTTTCCAGACTGCACTCACAGAGGAAGCAGAGGTGATGGTGGAGACATAATCTCGCCAGCAAGTGCATTTAGTGTCACGGATGACACGGCGAGCGATCGCACGCTTCTGCTTAAAATCAAGAAGTCTCTCTGCAGTGCGTTTCAAACGTACTGCACGACCACAAGCAGGAGACCGCCGAGGCACGCATTTCTGAGAATGCCTGCCCGAAGTTTGGGGTATAGAATGAGAAGCTGCAGTTAAAACGGAGGACGAGAAGAGGTGTAAAAGCTCATCAATGGAGGACGAAGAAGGAACCTCACTAAAAACAGTTAGTTGTGAGTAAAGGTTCCAATTTGCCTGATCAAATTGCCAGCGTGGGTTACGAAGAGGTGGTGAATATGAAGGGGAAGTAAGAATGATTGGGAAATGATCGCTGTCATGTAAATCCGGGAGAACAGACCAGGTGAAGAGCAGACTGAGAGATGGATGCAAGAGAGAGTATGAGTCCGAGGATCAAAATGGGTGTGAATACCTGTATTTAAAACATGGAGGGGGTGGGTAGCAAGAAAAGCCTCTAACTGAATGCCACGGGAATCACAGTGAGGCCCCCAGAGGAAATGATGGGCATTAAAATCGCCAAGTAACAGAAGTGGTGGCGGTAATGACGAAACAAGAAAGGCAATATCTGGGATAGATAATGCCCGAGAAGGAGAGAGATACAAAAAACAGAGTGTATACCACCTATGCAAGTGGATACGGGCTGCTGTGTAATGCAGCGAAGTACGAACAAATAGCTGACGGTATGGAATATCAGTGTGCAGAAGAAGGGCACTTTCATTAAAGGTCCCATCAGGAAAAGGATCTGAAGAATACAATAAATTATAGCCTGAGATAGGATAGATAACGGCAGAGTGTAATTTTGATTCCTGTAAGCAAACACCAACAGGGGAAAACTGGGAGAGCAACATCTGAAGCTCACCCCAATTACCCCTGAGGCCGTGAATATTCCACTGTAAATAGGCCATGATTGGCAACGATAAAGATACCTGAAATCCGCAGGTAAGGGTACCTACGGAATAGAGGGGTTAGAAAAGTCTACATGAGGTGGCAAAGGAAAACGTTCAAGTAGCGAAGGAATGGTGCATTGTGAAGAAAGGAGTTGCGCAGATGGAGAAGAGGAAAGAGAAGGAACAGAGGGTGGATCAGTGTCCATTGATGGTTTGGTCTCTGCAATATATTCAGAGATTGCTTCAAGTGTTTCGGAGTTCAGAGACGTCGTATGGGAGACAATATTGGAGATGGAAAGAGGAGGAGTTTGAGTAAAGATCGGAGCTGTAATGGGCTGTACCAAGGTAGGGGGGGCGAAAGGGTGGAGGGAACTGGAGAAGTGTGGGAGGGGACAGAAGAGGCAGAAACCTGGGAGGTGGCAGAAGAGGAAGAAACGTGGGAGGGGACAGGGGAGGAACGCACAGTACGAGGAGGAGGATGAACCTCCACACTTGTAACAGAGCCAGTGAAAGGGGAAGACTCAGGTACAGAGACCGGGAAGGTAAAATGTGGAGGTGGATGAAGAGAAGGAGGGGTTAAAGAAGATTTTTTGGGCCTCTGAGAGGTAGAGGGATGATTTGGAGGTGTCGTACGAGGTCTTGTCGATACCGGGGTTTGTGAGGGAGGACACGAAGAAGTGAGGACAGACTGAGGAGTTGAAGTAGGGATGTCTGAGCCCAGGACAGCAAAAGAATTAGATACAGGAGTGACTATGGGACTGGCAACTGCAGAGGAGGCTGCAGAAGATGTGACCCCCAGAAGTGGGGGGACGCTTTGAAACACGAGAATAAGAAACACGGTGCAGTCTCCCTTGGAGGTGGAGATGAGAAACCGCCATAGCATAAGGGAGACCTTCTGCCTCTTTAAGGCAACGAATTTCCCGCTCATTTAAGTAGACTTGGCAACGGCGAGAGTACGAAGGGTGAGCCTCATGACAATTGAGGCAAGAGGGAGTTCGACTGCAAGATGTATTAGAATGGTCATTGGCACCACAGACTGGGCATTCGGCTATAGATCTGCAATATTTTGCTGGGTGGCCAAATCGCCAGCAATTCCTACACTGTGCAGTGTAGGGATCACCTTCTGAACTTGTAACCAATGTCCTGCTACATAAACAGAGGATGGGAGTTCACGGCTGTCAAAAGTTAAACGAACCACATTGCAAGGGTATCGTCTTCGCCCGCTGGCAGGAAGAACATAAGTGTCTACCTTGAGAATTGGGAGATCTTGGAGTTCCAGCTGTTCGAGAATATCAGTGCTACATGTCTGGAAATTCTGTTGGACTATGGTATGGGGCAGAATAACAGTACCACTACAAGAATTGAGGGAATGATGTTTTTCGATAGTGATAGGAATAGTATCGATATGTGAAAGAAGAGAAAGATCATGAGCTTGAGTAGAATTCTAGACTGTGATGATGCACGTACCACTCTTAAGAGCATGAAAGGAAATATCTCTACCAACGTAGCATAGGAGCGCTTTGCCAATACTATGGTCGGAAAGATAGGCAGTAGAAGAAGTCGGTCTTAATGTAAAGAATTTAGTCCATTGTGTGGTCTGAAACTGAGTGTGGAGAGGGAGTGCATGACGTGTCGGTCTTTTCCGAGTAGAAAGGAAAAGTAATGAAGTAACATCATTAGGAGATTGCCGTTGATGTTTAGAAGTGGGACCAGAGTTGGTCCGACGTGGGACTGGCTGGCGATTCGAAAATCGCTGCACCATAGAGGGAGAAGACGGAAGCATAGCCAAAGGAGAGCGGAGGTCAGACAAATCGAAGGAGTCAGTGGAAGCCCCGATACCTGAAGCGGGTGAGGAAACAGCACCAGCAAGAGGTACAGGGGCCTTAGAAATGTCAGAAGAGTGGCCAAAAGATGAGGCGAGGTCAGAACGGGGTGCGGTAACAATAAGGGGCCCGGGGGTAGTGGGGTCATGGATCGGGTACTCCATGGTTAGGTTACTTCTTTCTTTTTGTTTTTAAGATAAAAAAAGAAAGAAGAAAAGAAAATAAAAATAAAAAAAAGAATAAAGAAAGGGGGTCCCCATGGAGGGATAGTTCCTAGGAGGAATGAAAGGACCAGAAATCTCCCTCTGTGCCCAAGAGGACCTCAGCACCGCAAGTATCGCAGATGCAGCATGGAACCCGTGCCATACCCTACCCATCATGCCAGTAAACCAGCAATCCGAGATAGCAACCTCACATCTGCCGAGCTACCTCGGTGGACAAAAGAGAGGGCGGCCGGATATCTGCCACAAAGCATACCTCCTTCGGCCACCACTCCCGGAATCCGAAAGGTGGCTTCCAGAGATACACCCGTCGCCCGAAAGACACCCAAAGCCACCCTCCGGTGGCTCCAGGGATCCAAACATCCCCAGGCGATCCAGATTCCACGGCAAACTATGCCACCGCCAAGAACCTCAATGGAATGGGATGGACCCTGGTACCCTTTCCCCTACCCAGGAACTAGCACGCTTGTGGGAAAAATCCCAAAGGCCAAAACAGGAAGGGCAAAAGGGAGGGGTTGGGAGGAGGAGGAGGAAAGGAAAAAGGGGAGGATGGGATAGGGAAGGGGGGATTGGGGGGTAATTAGGTTCGGTCTGAGGAAGGAGACCGACAGGTCTAATTCCTCAGACCAAGAGCCTCTTCACCACGCCAAGGAGCCCCCCTTGAAGAGGTAAAGTAAATGTAAAATACGAAAATGATTAATATTCCTTTCTAGCAATATAACACTGCTCAATAGGGGCTGACAAAGACCCAGTGTGACTTTAGTAATCCCGCTCCCGCTCACAGGATGATCATGGGGTGCACAATACACTAGCCGCTCAGGCGGCACAACTAATTGTTTCACAAACCAGGAGACATGTGGCTTGTCAAGCCATCTCTTAGGAACAGCAAGTAAGACCTGAGTGATGTCATTAATTGCTGCTTGCCCGTAAATCATTCTTACCAGCCATTCAGCGAGAATCTGAGAGTTTTGTGCCAGCCAGCCAGTCTGTGAAGCCAAGACAGTCTGGGTATGAAGATGACTGTGAACTAGCAAAAAGTTATTTATTATTTGATTGTCCTGCTGTCCAGTCATCGAGCTTAGTTGATATCAAGCCAACCCAGTTTTATGATACGAGCTTAAGCCATCTTCGCAAACCACTTACTCGCTGCCTGCATGAACTCACTCTTTGCCTGCATGAACTTACTCGCTGCCTGCATGATCTTACTCGCTGCCTGCATGAACTTACTCACTGCCTGCATGAACTTGCTCGCTGCCTGCATGAACTTACTCGCTCCCTGCATGAACTTACTCGCTCCCTGCATGAACTTACTCGCTCCCTGCATGATCGTGTCTGTAATATCATCATCTCAAGTTTGTGGAAACTACTGTCGCGCACAATGCAGTTGTTACTGATTTTCTTTCCTTATTACTTGCTCTAAATAGCCCGAGACCTGAATGTATTATGTTGGCATATAAAACTATGCAAATATACACAACAATTATTAAGAAATGGATTACAGAGAAGCTATTGCGGATTCCCTCTCACATAGACCACCAGGAGCCTGGCAGTGTTGAGGAAGTAGCTAAACTAACATTAAATAAATTGAATGTTGAGTATAATTTTGTTTTCGAACAGAAGTTTACGAAAATTGTTAGAAAGGAACTAGCAAACTAGCTTGAAGGAATTAGCTTGAAAAGAGCTAGCTAACCTCTAGCCCAAAAGTTAAGCAGAGGTTTGTATATCAGATGTACGAGGTATCCGCTGTGCTGTCTTCTTTGTATAGTTTTGCAAGGCTCCGGGACTGATTATGCCTATGTGTGGTTGCAGGGGTCGAGTCTCAGCTCCATTCTCCGCCTCTTCGCTGGCTGCTACTAACATTTGGCTATGTACATTATTATTATTATTATAATAAAGAACAAGCGCTAAACCACAAAGGCTATACAGCGCTCCTGGCTATGTACAGATCCTGCCTCTAACACATCACTGTCTTTGTCATTCCATTTCCTGCCTATACTATGGCTGAAGAAATACTTCCTAACATACCTGCGATTCATCTGTTTTGAACTTCCAGCTGTGTCCTGGTGTTCTTGTTCCCCGTCTCTCGAATAATTTGTCCCTGTCCACCCCACTAATTTCTCTCAATATTTTGTAAGTTATCACAACCCCCCTAGTCCTTTCGTCTAGTCTCGTCAGGTTTAGTTCCTTCACTCTCTCCTCATAGGACATAATACGCTTAGCTCCTTGACTAGTCTCATGGCAACCCTCTGCAGTTTCTCTAATTTCCTGAAGTGCTTGACCAGGTGTGAATTGCATACCGCTGCTTCATACCTGAACATTGCCACTGTATGCAGTGTCGTGAATGACTCGTTGCTAAGATTTCTGAAAGCTAATCTTATAGTTGCCGGATGCTCATTTGCTGCAGCAGTTATTCAGTTGTGCGCTTCAGGGGATATGTTCAATACAATACTCACACCGAGGTCCTTCTCAAGTGACGTTTGCAGCCTTTGCCTTTCTCCCGAGCCTGTACTTCATTTGTGGTCTTCTCTGACCTTCCCGAATCTTTGTAAGTTTACACTTGTTGGGGGTGGGGGAGGGTAAATTCCAGTAGTCACTTGTAAGACAAGACCTGCAGCCTGAGCAGGTTTATTTTCAGTCTTTTCTGGTTTTCACTTGTTTACATTCTCTTCATTAGTTTCACATTATCTGCTAACAGGGATTTCTCCAACTTTCATCCCTTGTGTCATGAATACCCACCTATATCAGGTTTCAGGGGTCGACTCACAGTTTACCTAGTAGCTCGTTGCTACTGGGTAAACTGTCTCCCGACTACAATAGACCTGTCGTATCTATTCTTAAGGCTATATATGGATCCAGCCTCAACCACTTAACTCTCCAGATTGTTCCACTTCCTGACAATTCTAAGGTCAAAGAAATACTTCCTCACATCCCTGTGACCCAGCTTAGGACATACCCCTTAGCTCCGGGACTAGACTTGTTGCAAACCACTGAACTTTCTCCAATTTCCTAATGTACATGGCAAGGTGTTGGTCAAGGGTGTTAACCTATTATCCTCCCTCTGTTTCTGTCTTCTCGTCTTCTGTTGTGGTCGAAGTACACTCGTTGATAATTTGTTGAGCCCCTTAGTCGTGCTTTCTTAAGCAGGATCCTGTTTTGCACCATTTCTGACTTCAACGGTTTCTGACCCAGGCGGCTTCTTTTCCTTGAGAATCCCCTATTATCTGATTTTTTTTTTTAGCTGGGTCATTTCTTCCTCTCTTGTATTTTTCATGATATTTTCAATCTCTTTTTCCTCCTACTGTCATCTTTCTAAGTTGCCCCTCCGGCCTCCCGAAGGCCATGAATGAAAATTGACCCTTCCCTTTATCTTCCCATTGCATATCCCCTCTTATCTCATGATTTGATTTAAGGATCTCCCTTAACATTTTCTAGATCCTTCGATGGTCTGATAAGGCCTTTGCAAGGGACCTGTCTCTTTCCCTTCCTTCAGTCCCCTCTGTCTGCTGCCCCTGTACCCATTGACCTGCCGTTTTCACTCCTCGTCGTTTCCCAGGCCCCCAGTAGTCTGTGTAGGGCCTCTGTGTACAACTTATCTCCTTCCCTTCCTTCCTTTAGTCTCCTCGCTCATTGCCGATATTCCAGTTCCAGATGTTATGCCCATTCTGATCATTGGTTCTTTAATCCGTTTCAGCATTTTTAGTTCTTCCTCTATGCTCCTTATCAAATCTTCTGCAGGTGCGGCTTGTAGCCCCCATTTTTTGCTCTCTACATCTATCCTCTCTTCCCTTTTATTCCTAGGGTCATCTAGCCTAGGAATGAACAACTCTGCTGTCCATTCTTCATTCCCAGACTACTCTTCATCAGATCCCCTGACTCTTCGTCCTACACTCTGAAATCCCTTTTTTTTCACTACTTAACACAAAATGTAAAGCTTACGTACGTTTGTATGTGTGCATATCGTGTGTGTGTGTGTGTGTACTCACCTAATTGTGGGTGCAGGGGTCGATTCACAGCTCCTGACCCCGCCTCTTCACTGGTTGCTACTTGATCACTCTGCTCCATGAGCTTTTTCATACCTTTTCTTAAAGCTATGTATGGATCCTGCCTCCACTACATCATTTTTCAGACTATTCCACCTTCTGACCACTTTATGACTGAAGAAGAACTTCCTAACATCCCTGTGATTCATCTGTGTCTTCAACTTCCAGCTGTGTCCCCTTGTTGCTGAGTCACATCTCTGGAACATCCTGTCTCTGTTCACTCTGTCGATTCCTATCAATATTTTATAATTATCACATCCCTCCTGTCTTTCCTGTCTGTCCTCCAGTGTCGTCAGGTTGATTTCCCTTCACCTCTCCTCTGATCGTTGCAAACCTTTGCACTTTCTCTTATTTCCTGACGTGCTTGGCCAGGTGTTTATCTGGAGTTTATCTGGAGAGAGTTCCGGGGGTCAACGCCCCCGCGGCCCGGTCTGTGACCAGGCCTCCTTAGGTCAGTGTCCCAGGATGCGACCCACACCAGTCGACTAACACCCAGGTACCCATTTTACTGATGGGGAACATAGAAAACAGGTGGAAAGAAACACGTCCAATGTTTCTACTCTGGCTGGGAATCGAACCCAGGCCCTCACCGTGTGAAGCGAGAGCGTTAACCAAACTGGTGCTGAAACTCCAGTATAGGCTTGACGTACTCGGTGTACAAAGTTTTGAAAGATCCCTTACTGAGATGTCGGAATGCAATCCTTAGGCTTACTAGGCACCCATATTCTGCTGAAATTATCTGGTTGATGTGGTTGATATATGTGTGTATGTATGCCTGTGCATATATGTGTATGTGTACTTACCTAGTGGGCGTGTGGGCGTGTGTGCGTGTACCCACCTAGTTGTGGTTACAGGTGTCGATTCACAGCCAAGAGTCGAGTCATAACTCCTGGCCCCTTCACTGGTTGCTACTAGGTCACTCACTCCCTGCTACGTGAGATTTATCATACCTCTTCTTAAAGCTATATATGGATCCTGCCTGTACGTGTGTGTTTATTTTTGTGTTTGTACCCGCCTATCTGATCGAGTCACAGCTCCTGGCCCCGCCTCTTCTCTGGTAAAAATGTAGAACGGTTCACGATTTTGCATGTCATCCTTGCACAGGGGCCATGCTAATCTTCTCTGTATCGTTCCAGTTTTAGTATATGTGCGCTTAAGCACGTACATAAGGATGACCTCGGAGTGACTTGAACACCCAACCTTCTGATCTGGAGTCAGACGCGCTACCATTGCGCCACGAGGCCATGTGTACACGTCTATTTGTACTCGCCTATTTGTGGTTGCAGAGGTTGATTCATAGCTCTGGCCCCGCCTCTTTACTGATCGCCGCTAGGTCACTCTTCCTGCTCCATGAGCTTTATCATACCTCTTCTTAAAGCTATGTATGGATCCTGCCTCCACTACATCACTTCCCAGACTATTCCACTTTCTGACAACTCTGTAACTGAAGAAATACTTCCTAACATCCCTGTGGTTTATCTGAATCTTCAACTTTCAATTGTGGCCCCTGGTTGCTGTGCCCCATCTCTGGAACATCCTGTCTGTGTCCATCTTGTCAATTCTTCTCAGTACATGTATTTTATATGTCGTTATCAAATCCCTCATATCTCTCCTGTCCTCCAGTGTCGTCAGGTCGATTTCCCTTAACCTCTCCTTGTAGGACATGCCCCTTAGCTCCGGAACTAGTCTTGTTACATATCTTTGCACTTTCTCTAATTTCCGTAAGTGCCTGGCCAGGTGTTGGTTCCAAATTGGTGCTGCATACTCCAATACAGGCCTGACACACACAGTTTACAGGGATCTGAACGATTTCTTATTGAGATGTTGTAATGCTATTCTTAGGTTTGCTAGGCGCCCACATGCTGCAGCAGTTATTTGGTTTGTGTGTGTGTACTCACCTAATTGTGGTTGCAGGGGTCGAGACTCAGCTCCTGGCCCCGCCTCTTCACTTATCGCTACTAGGTCCTCTCTCTGCTTCCTGAGCTTTGTCATACCTCGTCTTATAGCTATGTATGGTTCCTGCCTTCACTACATCACTTGCTAGGCTATTTCACTTCCTGGCGACTCTATGACTGAAGAAATACTTCTTAACATCCCTGTGACTCGTCTGAGTCTTCAGCTTCCAGTTGTGACCCCTTGTTTCTGTGTCCCATCTCTGGAACATCCTATCTCTGTCCACCTTATCTATTCCACGCAGTATTTTGTATGTCGTTATCTTGTCTCCCCTGACTCTCCTGTCCTCCAGTGTCTTCAGTCCGATTTCCCCTCAACCTTTCTTCGTAGGACATACCCGTTGGCTCTGGAACTAGCCTTGTTGCAAACCTTTGCACTTTCTCTAATTTCTTGACGTGCTTGATCAGGTGTGGGTTCCAAACTGGTGCTGCATACTCCAGTATGGGCCTGATGTACACAGTGTACAGTGTCTTGAACGATTCCTTAATAAGGTATCGGAACGCTATTCTCAGGTTTGCCAGGCGCCCATATGCTGCAGCAGTTATGTG